>NC_134582.1:68933320-68995820 GCF_037038515.1 Microtus pennsylvanicus
TACACTCACACACACAAAGACTTCAAAAATTAAAATAATTTAAGTTGTAGAATTAAAATATCTAGAAGTCAGTAAATTCTCAAGAATTCTATAGAGTCCCTGTCATCTGTCTGTGTGCTTGAATGCTTCTTCCCCCGTCCCCGAGACAGAATTTCTCTAGGTACCATTCTTTTGTGTCCTGGAGCTCGCTCTGTAGACCAGGCTGGCCCCAAACTCACAGAGATCCACCTGCCTCTGCCTCCCGAGTGCTGGGATTAAATTGTGAGCCACTGTTGCCCGGCTGACACTTTCTTTTTTAAAGGAGAGAAAATTGTGTTTTAAGAAATTATACCTACTGCTCCTGATTTGGACCTTGAGATTTCAGTCCGGTGCTCCAATGTGGGTCTCTGTCTCTGTCTCCTTTTATCGCCTGATGAAGGTTAATATTCAGGAGGATGCCTATATGTTTTTCTTTGGGTTCACCTTCTTATTTAGCTTCTCTAGGATGGCGAATTATAGGCTCAATGTCCTTTATTTATGGCTAGAAACCAAATATGAGTGAGTACATCCCATGTTCCTCTTTTTGGGTCTGGCTTACCTCACTCAGGATAGTGTTTTCTATTTCCATCCATTTGTATGCAAAATTCAAGAAGTCCTTGTTTTTTATTGCTGAGTAGTACTCTAATATGTATATATTCTATACTTTCAAGGAACTCAGGACCGCGAGGGGTGCACCCACACACTGAGACAATGGGGATGTTCTATCGGGAACTCACCAAGGCCAGCTGGCCTGGGTCTGAAAAAGCATGGGATAAAACCGAACTTGCTGAACATAGTGAACAATGAAGACTACTGAGAACTCAAGAACAATGGCAATGGGTTTTTGATCCTACTGCACGTACTGGCTTTGGGGGAGCCTAGGCAGTTTGGATGCTTACCTTACTAGACCTGGATGGAGGTGGGTGGTCCTTGGACTTCCCACAGGTCAGGGAACCCTGATTGCTCTTTGGGCTGATGAGGGAGGGGGACTTCATTGGGGGAGGGGGAGGGAAATGGGAGGCGGGGGCGGGGAGGAGGCAGAAATCTTTAATAAAGAAATAAATTTAAAAAAAAAAGAAATTATACCTAGCCGGGAGATGGTGGCACACGACTTTAATCCCAGCACTCGGGAGGCAGAGGTAGGCGGATTTCTGTGAGTTTGAGACCAGCCTGGTCTACAGAGCTAGTTCCAGGACAGGCTCCAAAGCCACAGAGAAACCCTGTCTCGAAAAAGAAAAAAAAAAAAGAAATTATACCTAAGTCATGAGTTGTTCCATCTCGGTCATAACCTGTTCTGAATAGCCATACTAATAGACATTTTTAAAGAAAGGGTTTTTATTATGTTTATTCTATATTTAATACCAAACTTTAGCAGTAGGGGTATAGCATAATGAACGCCCTTGCATCTGTCTTAAGCTTCCATAGTTATATGTACATGAACAATATGGTTTTGTCTAGTATCCAACTTATCCCTGCCTTAATTCATATTAAAATCCTGGCATTAGTTTATTTACAAATATTAGAGTATGAATGCCTCTAAGTTATAATTATTATTGCGTTCCAACACGGATGTAAATCCTGCGTTGGGAGGGTGGCTCGGTGGGTAAATGTGTTTGTTGCCATGCTTGATGACGTGGATTTGAGCTGTGACCATTTGGTGGAAGGAGAGAAGTGACTCTTGGAACTTGTCTTCTGTCATCCACAGACATGCTGTGACATCTGACCCAGTGCCCACACAATAAATAAACACAATAAAATAGAAATGCCTTAATATAGCTAAATACTTCATCTGTGTTTTTTAGATAGCTTGTTTTTGAAGACAGTTGCTTTGTCTGGAATTGGGTCTGGGTGAGTGGTAGAAGTATGCTCCTTAGAATGCTTGGAGCCCTGGGTGAAGCTCCCAGCGTGAGGAGAACAGGAGGCACAGCCTTTTCATTTTAGTAAGGCTTAAAACAAGGCCCAACACTATTCTTAGCGTATCTCCTTAGTCTACAGGTCCTGCTCTTCCTTCTGTTTTGCTTTAGTTTATATCTTTTCACAGAATTCCACTTGAAGGTGGTTAGAAACATGCTAAGTTATCTAATCATCCACTCTTTAAAAAGAAGCTTAAACAACTTCATCAAACACTCATGCACACATGTTCCATGATACACATGTGGAAGTTAGAGGAACAACTAACAACCCAAAGGTATCGGTTTTCTCCTTCCGCCCTGTGGGTCTTGGGGATCGCTCAGGTTGGCAGGCTTGGCAGCAGGTGCATTCACTCCATTCACTGAGCCTTCTCCAGTCCTTTTGGTTCATTTCTTTATCAAGTAAAGTTATGCTGGGCAGAGAGTGTGCACTGAAATCTCTCCTCGGGTGTCTTCTCTTTTGGGGCATTTGAAGCTGTGGCAACCCTTTGCATTGATTTAATGCACACAGTAGATTGTGCTGTGCAATCTTCTCCAACTCCATCAATTGGAATTCACTTTCAGCACCGACCTGACAAGAGGTTTTCTTTGTTGGATGCAAGGGGTTGCTCTTTTCAATGGAAGGAATTGTTCAGGGATGAACTGTCTGCTCTGTGGATCTCAGAAAATCAGTTAAATGGCATTTATGTGCTACCTTATATTATAAAAGGTATTATAAAAAGGTAATTGGTATTTTCCTTAGAATCCTGGCCAAATTCCAGTTCTGATAAACACATTCCACTTCCATTAATTTCACTTCAATTTCAAATGGATTCAGTGTCCTTAATTACCTGCCCCAACCTGTTCTTTGGTATTGAAGTTTACTTATTCAGCGGCTGCTGATTTGGGCCTCACAGTAAAGCAGACAACTTTGTCAAAAGAACAAGAGTGTGTGTGGGGAAGGATGAGTTTGGAGGGGTTCTGCAACTTATGTTCACCCTGCAGTACACAAATCTTGAGAAACAGAGAGGGAGAAGAATGGGAAAGCAAAAGAGAGAAGGAGAGTGGGTGTTAGGATTGTTCCAGAATCAAGGGCCCTTTCATTTACTTAGTAAGCCTTCATTAAGAAATTTGTGTGTGAGCATTGTTCTGGACACTTCGGGGAGAGGCGATACAAAAGGGGGTAATGTGCTGGCCTTAAAGAATGTGCCATTTGTTGGGATGCAGTGTTAGGGAGCCGACTGCTCTCCCAACAGTTTCTTACGATGAACTAAAGCATCAGCAAGTTTCTTCTTAAAGTCTTGGGCTTCCTCCTCTGTGGAACGGAGACAGACTCTTGTCTAGGCATTTGGTGAAGATTTTGCAGTGATGTTGCCTGGCACATAGTGTTTGATGACTCCTAGCATTAGCCGTGAGGATGATGTCCAGTTCCACTCGGTGACCATGGAGATTCAAACATCAGGACTGTGGGGTACAGAGTCATAGGTGGAATGGCTTCATTCGTTCACGAAATGCCAGAAACACAGGAGAATTGCAGTTACTACTGCCTTATAGGCTCTAAATCCTTCATTTACTAATACTTTAGATCATAAAATCAGGAGAAGAAATTGTTACACTCTTGCTCTCACCCCAGTGGGTAATTTAAAGTCCTGAATGGTCCTGGAGATTGTGATTTGGAAGTGCAGCCTTTCAACGCTGTTACAACAGGAGAAAATAAAAACTTTACTGTTTGACATTGGCACGCAGCCCAAAGTCCCTCCCTATTTAACAAGCCTTAAGCTTTCTTATGAGACATAAGACACTTAAGGGAAAAAGTATTGCCACAAGGCTAATGAGGACAACAGCTGCCAGCTCACCTTCCATCAGAGCGAGTAAAGACTTGAAACTAACCTGAGCTCCGGTTTGCGTTAGAAGCACCACTGTGACATGCCTGTGCCGGCCAGGCTCAATGCATTCCTTAACACCAGGACTCCGGGTGGCTGGGTGCCGGAAGCCTGGAGACTGATGCTTCCTTCAGAGGAAGTTCTTTCCTTGTGGGCATGCTGGCTCTGAACGTTCCGAGCAGAGGGCTGAAAGGATGAATGGGCCAACTCCTTTTCTTCCTCGGGGTTACAGTGTGCCTAACGCGTTTACTCATACCCTCATCGTGCGCATGCTCACTGCCTGCTGACGTGCTCAGAGTCACTGTGTTGGTGGCAAAGTCAAAAAAGCAGTATGCGCTAGACTGATTGTGGGCTATAATTTTCTTATTCTTTGTATATTTTTGAGAAAATTCTCTGAGCTCTTTTAAACTGAATCAAATCAGCACATATACATGATATGAGGACAGAAAGTACTCAACTTGTCTCTTTCTCTCTCTCATGCTGGAAATTACTCTAAGTTCCAAGGAAGCCCTAAAGGAGAAATTGGATTTGGTAACTATGTCCGCACATGTACTTGTCAACTTTTAATGAGAAATGCTTAGCTTGCTCAATGGTAGATGCTTTTTCAGTATGTCTAAGATACGGGGCTCCATCTCCAGCGCTGAAAATACGTTCAGAAATTGCAGCTCTTGGTTGACGTCATTTGGTCCTGCGGTAAAGTCGTACATACAGTAAGCACCCAGCAGAGGAAAACTCTTCCTCTTCTCAGTAGAAAGCAGAAGTTCCCTCTGATGGCACTGTCCTGGTGGCCTAAGGACCTCCCCAGGCCTTCCTCTTAGAGGTGCACAGCACTTTGGCAGGACCACCCCAACCTTTGGGAAACGCTTAGCATCCAGACTGCGCTGCTGAGGAAGCAGACTACGCCATGAGCTTGACAAAGAGGAATCTATGTTGTTGCCCTTGTCTTTCTCTTTTGGGAACTTACTCTGCTTATAAACATGGTAACTGTATTAAGTCTTTGTTTTATAGTTCTGTATAGGGTAGCTAGTGCCTTCTCAAAACACAAAGCTGAGAGGTGGAGGAGATATCTCAGCTAAAAGAGCACTTGGGAACCTGACTGGGGACCTCTAGCTTCCTTGGAAAAAAGTGGTCAAGGCTGTGTATGTGCTCCAAGTGCTCTCTCTCTCTCTCTCTCTCTCTCTCTCTCGCTCTCTCTCTCTCTCTCTTTCTCTCTGAAGCAGAGATGGAAGGTGCTGTTGGAATGTGATTTCCAGCCTGCCTCCAGGTTCAGTGAGAGACTGTGTCCCAAAGTACTGAGGTGGTGAATGACAGAGCAGGGCACCTGACGTGTGAGGTCCTTCTGTCTATGTGTTGCTTTTATTGGTTAATAAAGAAGCTGTTTTTGGCCAATGGCTTAACAGAACATAGCCTGCCTGAAAGATATCTATCTATCTGTCTGTCTGTCTGTCTGTCTATCTATCTATCTATTTATCTATGGGAAGTAGGCAGAGTTAGGAGACACCATGGAGCTGCCAGAGGAGAAAGATTCAAGCTGCTAGTAGACCTTGCCTGTAGGCCTCAAACCTCATGGAAAAATATAAAATACTGGGAAGGGGTTAATTCTAGATGTAAGGGCTAGCTAGTAACACGCTCAAGCTATTGGCCAAACAGTATTGCAAATAACACAGTTTCTGAGAGATAAACAAGAGACCTACAACAGACACCTAATGTTTTCTTCTGGCTTCTACACACACACACACACACACGTAATCATATACCATCCCCAAACATATCACACACACACACACACACACACACACACACACACACACACGTACAACCTTGCAAAACTGGTAAGTACTGATCTCAGCATAACTTTCCACATACATTCTTACTGTGATCCATTTTTCTGACTTCATGTTGAAATACTGGTAGAAATTCATCTCTTTTCAGTGCCATTTTATTTGTTTTGGAGCTGGGGGTCTCTCTGTGTAGCCAAGAGTAATGTCAAACTCTCTGTGCAGCTCAGGTTGGCTTTGAGCTCTTGATCCTCCTGCTTCAGCTTCTGGAGTGTTGAGATTACTGTCATAGGTCATGACTCCAATTCCAGAGGATCTGAAACCCTCACACACATGCAGGCAAAATATCAATGCACATAAAATAAAAAAAAATCATTAAAATAAAAGACCACTCTTCCTGAGTACCTGGATTCAATTCCTAGCACCAACACAATGAATGGTTGACAACTGTTTCTAGCTCCAGTCCCAGGGGATCTGACATTCTCTTCTGGCCTCTGCAGACAATAAACATGTGGTGTATAGACATACAAAAGCCAAAACACCCATACACATAAAATAAAATGCCTTAAAACATTAAAAAAGTCTTTTTTACCCTCCCTTGATGTGGTGGTTTGAAAGAAAATGGCTCCCAAAGGGAGTGACACTATTAGGAAGTGTGGCTTTGTTGGAGGAAGTGTGTCACTGTGGAGGCAGGCTTTGAGGTCTCATACATGCTCAAGTCATGCCCAGCATCTCAGACCACTTCCTGTTGCCTGTGAGTCAGGATGTAAGAACTCTCAGCTCCTTCTCTAGCATGATGTCTGCCTGCATGCTGCCTTGCTTCTCACCATAACAATAATGAACTTTTGAACTCTAAGCAACCACCTCAATTAAATGTTATTTTTTATATGAGTTTCCATGGTCATGGTGTCTCTTCACAACAATAAAAACCTAACTAAATATCTCCCCCGCCTTTGATACAGAGATTCAGATATACTTCAAGCTGGCCTAGAATGGACTGCACATATCTATTCTTGAATGATTTCAGGATAGTCTGGTGTAAACAGAGGTTTCTCTCTTGCTCACCTGTTCCCGAATAACCACTCTGAGGCTTAATATTAATAACAAACTGTTTGGCCTGTTAGCTCAGACTTATTATTAACTAGCCTTCACAACTTAAATTAACTCCTTCCCATTATTCTATATTTTCCCATGAGGTTTGTGACTTGTTAACTCACTTCTTGCTTCCCCGGCAGCTGCTGGCATCTCTCTCAACACCGTCTTCTTTCTCCCTGTAGTATCTCTGTTTAGATTTTCCTCCTGGCTCTGTTCTGCCTGGTTGTTGGCCAAATCAGCTTCTTTATTAACCCATGGTAATAAAAACATATTCACGGCATACAGAAGGGCATCCCACATCAGCCTGATCTACAGAGCAAGTTCTAGGACAGCTAGAGCTACACAGAGAAACCCTGTCTCGAAAAACCAAACCAACCAAGAAACAAAGCATGGCATAGAAAATGGCTAGTTTGTTGTAAAAACAATCAAATCATTTGTTTTTGGCATTGTGTAGTTTGAGGTTGTAGTTTGGAATCGATCAGTTACTGAGGAAATGGAACTGAAGACTGAGTAAACAGGTGACTGTTTGTCCAAATACGTTCCTGCTGCTTTCATGTTTAAAGCGCCACAGAGGTCCTTATTATGCATAAGTGGTGTTCATAGCCATCAGCTGGGGTTTAGGAGTTCAAAAGCAGGTCCCAGCCTGTCTTAGCAGTTTTACTTTTTCACATCTGTGTCTCCCACTCTCTAGTCCATAGTATTGTCACTTTCCCCCTGAGTATAGACTATTATTTCAGGTTTTTATATGTCTTTGCACATTCCATTCAGTTAGATTATCATATCCATCCCCTGCATCATTGCCCCCTCCCCTACGCATGGTGAATTCCTTTTTGTAACTTTGAATTCCAACTCATATCACTTTCTTTATGAAATAAGTTTTCTGATGGTCCCTTCTTGGTTTTATTTTGCTATGATAATGCTGTTTACATACTTATGACAAGGCTATCAATTACTTTTGTGTCTGTTTTGTTCAATAGGATATGAAATTCTCAAAAAGACAGTCTGTTTATTTCCATACCTTGAAACCCTAGTACCAGCCCCTGATGTAATACAGAAACCGTGTTTGCAGAATGAATGATTTATCTCCATAGTTTACCACCTACACATAAAGAGATTATCTACTCTGGGAGGATCAGGTGCATTTATAAATTCCATAAATTTCCCTTTATAATGAAGTACATCCCTGAGTGAGATTGCAAAAACACTTGTGGTGCAGTGTGTTTCCTTCTTGTGCATAGACTGGCCAGGAGGCATTGAAGAAAGCAATGCCTGAAGTTTATTAGGCATTCTTCGTAGAATTACTAAGCATGGCCAAGTGTTTATATATGCAAAATTTACCCTAAAACTCAAGAAATTCAAACTTCACAAATATTTTAGAAGTTTTTCTGCAAAAGTGCCTAATAAGTTCTAATGCTTCCATGCTTAGTACTTAGTAAAGCTCCGTTTAGGCTGGGGCTTTCCCAAAGGAGGTGTTCAATACATTTGTTAAATGATTTTTAAATTTAAAAAAAATGGGGCTGAAGAGATGGCTCAGTGATTAACAGCTGCTATTGCCAAGGACCCAGGGTTAATTCCCAGCACCCACAATGACATCTTACAACCACCTGTAATTCCAGAGATCTGATGCTTTCTTCTAGTCTCCTGGAGCACCAAGCATGCATGTGATGTACATACATATATGCGGACAAAACATCCATACACATAAAGTAACAACATAAATAAAACAAAAATTTAAAACCACAGTCATAAGTAGCACCTATACATGGGTTTACACATATCTGAACATGGCTCTTAAAATTACAGATGGTTAGGCCTAGGATCTCTGAGTCCGTCTTGCTGGAATACCCACCCCCAACTTAGAAATGAAGAGACAGGTCTAAATAATGAAATCATGCTTAAGTTGAGCAAAGTGAAATTCCTGGTTTTTTTTTTTTTTTTTTTTTTTGCCCAGCAACCTTTTATACCTCTACGCTGACCCACAGAAATTCCTGTTTTTATAGTTCCAAATGGGGTCTATAATTAGCAATTTCATTTTTTTTACAACTCCAAAAGAAAAATAAAAGCACACCATGATGTAAGATTCTTCACTCAGAGCCGGGCGGTGGTGGCGCACGCCTTTAATCCCAGCACTCGGGAGGCAGAGGCAGGTGGATCTCTGTGAGTTCGAGACCAGCCTGGTCTACAAGAGCTAGTTCCAGGACAGGCTCCAAAGCCACAGAGAAACCCTGTCTCGAAAAACCAAAAAAAAAAAAAAAGATTCTTCACTCAGATGATAAGAACAAAGAGTTTGGGATTAGTATCTGTCTTAGTTAGGGTTTCTATTGTTGTGAAGAGACACCATGACCACAACATCTTTTTTAAAGGAAAACATTTAATTGGGGCAGCTTATAGTTCAGAGGTTTAGTCCATTATCATCATGGCAGGAAGCATGGTTGTCGGGTCCCACCTGACATATTTGTTCAAGTTTGGGGGGAAGAGTGTGGATTAAGAAAGAAATAGAAAAAGACAACTGATAGAGTTGGGAGGCCATCTAGTAATTATTGAGATTCACCTCATGTTTATTTATCATAACCTTTCTATATCACAATCCAAAAAGGAGGGAAAAAGCAAAAGACTTTTTTACCAAGATACAAGGAACAAATAAAGTAATCACCTTCTCAATACCCAAAACATCAAGTAAACCCAACTTAGATCAAAACATCCTGTTAGTAGCCACACCTTAGTCCAAACTTCCTGTTGTCATACAACCTTGAAGGAGCAAGAATAAGTCTGAACTCTGACCTTTAGTCAAGGTGGACCTGGTCCACTTCTGTGGGCTCCCATACACGGTGGCATGTCTATGGTGATGAAGCAGGAGTTCTACGTCTGGATCCACAGACAGCAGGAAGAGAGAATGAGCCACTAGGCCTGGCTTGAACTTCTGAAATCTTACACCTGCCCCCAGTGACATACTTCCTCCAACAAGGTCACGCCTACTCCAACAAGACCATATCCCCTAATAGTCACTCCCTATGAGCCTATAGGGGCCATTTTCATTTAAACCACCACAGTGTTGAAGTTGCAGGAGAGGTGTCATGATCCCATTGCTTTACCATTTATATAATCAGTATACCAGGGATCAGGGATGCATTGGAATTGCAGGAAGAAAGATCATATTTTGTATAAATGTTAGTGTAGCGAGCTGCATGGAGTCACACCCGATGGAGATGTATAATCAACTCCTGAGATGGCTAAGGCCTGACTTATGCTATTATCACGCAATGATCGTCAGCTGCTTGCATATGCGTGGGCCTATGGGCAATGCCCACCTGGCAATCCGGGATTGGCAGCCTATGCCTATTTAAGGGCTGGGAGAGGTTTGCCCGGGGAGAGAGAGGGAAACAGAGAGGGAAAGGAGAGAGAGAAAGTGAATAAAGTCCTGGAATAAACTGCAGTAAGAGCTCCGGGTGTCGCGTCATCCTTGCTGGACGAGGTGGGGCGTGACAAGTGGTGGCCCATACGGGGACAAGCATATGGGGAACCTCCAAACCTCTCTCCGTGGAGCCCAGAACTTGCTGCAGTCAGGAGGTGCACCGGTAAGATTGAGGAATTGCAATAAATGCGGGTTTTATGCTCTCACCTGTAGAAAAGGTAGAGCGGGAAAGCAGAGCCACGACCAAAGTGGATGGTTTAAAAGTGAAACTAAAAGGAAGAATGGGATTTTAGAATGGGTGCTTCAACATCACACCTGATTTTTCTGGCTCTTAACGAGCTGTTACAGAGTGCTTTGGAGAGGTTTTTGGCTAAATGTGACACAATTGCTTCTTGGTTTGCCGTCTCTGGCAATCTTAATGTGTCATCCTGGGATAAGCCTGGTAGTGATCTGAATTTTGCCACTGAACAAGGCACGCTAAGGAAGGGAGTGATATTCATGTGGTTTGAATTACCGAGACCGCCTGAGTTTACAGTGGAGTGTGAGTAGCTGCGGCTCCAAGGCCAAGTAGTGCTGAGGGTCTGCTAAGCTGCAAACACCCAGGACCTGCCCAGGGCATAGAAGATAAGATCTGTTGACCTGAACCTCTGTCCCAGCCCAGGGCAACTGGCCGGACTGGGGTCGGGGCTGGCTGCTCTGCCAAGCCTCCACCTTATAGTTCGGTGGGGAAGTGTATAGTTCGGTGGGGAAGTGGAATCTCTGTCTCTCCCCTGTCGCTACGACCTGAGTCCCAATGCGTCTGGAAAATGGCAGTAGATTGTACCTTTAAGAATGCAATGGATCTCTGAGTTCGAGGCCAGCCTGGTCTACCAAGGGAGTTCCAGGACAGGCTCCAAAGCTATAGAGAAACCCTGTCTCGAAAAACAAACAAACAAACAAAAAAAAATGCAATGTCCCTGCTCAGCAGGAAGTAGCCAGAGAGATTGACAACGCCCAAATTCCCTATAAGATAATTTAAGCGGGGTCCCTTCAGAGCAACAAGCCTGCTTTCTCCTGAGTTCTGCTCCACCCTTCAGTGGTTGCAGAGCAGCCAGCTTTCTTGAGTTCCGCTCCACTCCATGCACCAGTCTGGACCCAGAGCGGGTGCAGTGAGGCTAGAAGGCAGCTGAAGCAGAGCTTTGCTAGGTGGCTGTAGTGGAAGGCACATTGCCTCCGCAGTTGGTGCCTAGCCTGGCGGATGCCACAGCAGTGCCAAGAGTATCAGCAAACGCAACAAGTGCTGGAGCTGAGACAAGCTGGAGTACAGACCACAGGGCTGCCTGAGAACGCAGCGTAGCCGTGGGGCAAGGAAAAGACAATGGCAGTTTCAGGCTCTGCACGCCACTGAAGAGTCTGCAGCAGAGGGAATTTAAATCAAGAGACTGCCCTATTGTAGGAGCAGGTACCTGTGTGCTCTGTTTTAGTTAAAGGGTTGGTAGAATACCATAGCCCAAATGGGAGGTTGGGTACAGTGGCGATTGGGAACCCTATTGCTAGCAATCTCAACACCTGTTGCCATGGGCATTCATCTTTAAATCCTGTGTAAGATCAGACAACCCATGAAAATGCAGTATATGGTTACTTAGCAGAAGCAGGATCAGCTGAGCTGCTAGGGAAGCCAAAGAGGTTCACAAGGAAGAAGGTGTCTTCCATGCACTCAGCTGACAAGAATGAATGCGCCACGGGGGTATGGCAGCTGGGGTATGTTAAGAGAGGCAAGTCCATACCCTAGTCTGTCAGACATTTCTATCCATCCTGGGCTGTGTGTGACCAGCATTCAATATGACTCATGCAACTAACTTGTTTAAAGAATTGTCTAGATATTTTTTAGGTAATTGGTCTGGTGAATTCGAACAACAACTGGAAAAGCTGAGTGACGATTGCAACTGCAGATTCCACACGCATGGGTACCAGCCTGGCAGAAGGACTATCCTGGATCACTCCATGGATCATCTGAAGGAGTGGGCGGGGATAGGAGCCCTAACAGGCTTAATAGTGCTTGCCTCCCTGGTATGCCTATGGTGCATTTGTCACATAAGGGTTTCACAGGATTGCAATGCAGTTATGATCATTCAGGCCTTCGCGGCCATTGAAGCAGGACAGTCTCCCCAAGTTTGGCTATCTACCTTGAAAGAGATGTAAGCGAGCACAGGATGCGAGGCTTGCGCACTGCACTTGAAGTAAGCATACATCAACCTCAAGAAGAGCAAGTCTGATTGCATGTGGGTTGGTGTCTAACTCCCACCTTTGTAAAAAGGTACCGGACAGGTCTAGTGTTCTCTGAGTGGATGACACCTGGACAAACACTAGTACATGTTCCATTTTTAACAGAGATCAGACCTCTACTCTTGCCTGTGGCTTTACAAAACAAAAGGGGGAACTGTAGCGAGCTGCATGGAGTCGCACCTGATGGAGATGTATAATCAACTCCTGAGATGGCTTAGACCTGACCTATGCTATTATCACGCAATGATCATCAGCTGCTTAGCTGCTTGCATATGGTGGGCCTATGGGCAATGCCCACCTGGCAATCCGGGATTGGCAGCCTATGCCTATTTAAGGGCTGGGAGAGGTTTGCCCAGAGAGAGAGGGGAAAAGGAGAGAGAGAAAGTGAATAAAGTCCTGGAATAAACTGCAGTGAGAAGAGCTCCGGGTGTCGCGTCATCCTTGCGGGTCGAGGGTGGCCATGACATGTTAGATCGGGGAATTTATAAAGAATAATCAATTAAATTTTTAAGGAAAACTCAGCTGTAAAATGTTTCCTAGTAAAAAATTCAGAAACATAAATTTAAAACTTTCTGTCAAATTTAACCGGTGTAGTTATATTTCAAAGGGCTGGAATTTCTCAAAGACTTCCACTTCCAGAACATTCTAGATCCTAGCTAAAACAGAAAAATGTAATTGAAAGTAAGGATTATTTTATTTGCTCTGTCCTGCCTCCACAGCAAACTATTCTTGATATAGAGGCTTCATTCGTTTTCAGAATGTGATTTCCACAAGGAAGCAGGTCTGCTCATACAAGCATAGCAGGGAACAATGTCCCCTGAGGTGGTATTTTTACCTAAGAAAGGGTTTTGGCTCAGTTTCTTTGGGAAATCTCTTTGTGATTTTTCCTGGACCTTGGACGCAGCTGGTACTTGTCTTCATAAACAAATACTACTCAGTACAAGACAATCTTTTGTTTATTAATTTTTTAGAGGTTTTTCTGTCAGAAGAAATATGACATTGGTTTTGAGAGCAGACAAGTCCCTATAGCACACAGATGTTTCTGTGATTGTTTCCTGGTCAGTAAGGAAAAATGCTTTTTTTCTATAAATACAATAATTTCTTTGGTTTTTGCCTTTGCTTCAATTGCTGAGTTAAGTACAATATTTTTGTTGTCTGTTTTACTTCATGGTCACTGAAAAAGCTAGCAGTTTGGAATGGTTTAGCATCTGTCTCATTGTCTCTGATTTCTTAAGGAATATCTTGAGATTTACTAGATAGGTGATCCAAAGTAATTTTTACAGACAAGCAAATATTTTATGATTGTCTCCAAATATAGCTTATGTTTTTGTTGTTATTGTTGTGTCATGTTTTTATTTTCATTTGAGAATACAAGTTATGTCTTAAGTTATAATCTTTGGAAAGAATATTTCTAGTAAAAAATTCAAACAACATACTTTGTGTAAATTGAGCCATATTTTAAAATAGATGTGGTAAAGCAAAAGCTAAAAACCTTTCTTGGCCAGGGGAACCTGAAAGACGATGGGGAGGTAGGATTCTAGGAGCCAGAGGGGTTGGCTGCACCATGAGGGCATGACCCACAGAATCAGGTAAGCGGAGCTAACAAGGGCTCACAAAGACCTGAGACAACACAACAATCACAGACCCTGTTTTGGTTTGTGCTAGGTCCTCTGTAAACATGTATTGGTTGTTATGTTGGTGTTCTTGTGAGACCCCCTATCAGTAGAATTGGGGGACATATCTTTGACTCTTTTGCCTGTGACTGGGACCCTTTTCCTCCTACTGGGTTGCCTCATTCAGCATTGATTTGAGGGTTTGTGCCTAGTCTTATTGTAATTTGTTTTTTTTATTATTGACTTTTACTGAGCTCTACATTTTTCTTTGCTCCCCTCCCTGCTTCCTTTCCCCTTCAGCCCTCTCCCAAGGTCCCCATGCTCCCAATTTACTCAGGAGATCTTATGCTTTTCTACTTCCCATGTAGATTAGATCCATGTATGTCTCTCTTAGGGTCCTCTTTGTTGGGTCTAGGTTCTCTGGGATTGCAATTTGTGGACTGGTTTTCTTCATTTTATGTTTAAAAACCACCTATTAGTGAGTACATGTGATAATTGTCTTTCTGGGTCTGGGTTACTTCACTCAAAATGATGTTTTCTAGCTCCATCCATTTTCCTGCAAAATTCAAGATGTCATTTTTTTCTTCTGTGTAGTACTCCATTGTGTAAATGTACTACATTTAGATTGTTTCCAGGATCTGGCTATGACAAACAATGCTGCTATGAGTATATCTGAGCATATGTCCTTGTGGCACGATTGAGCATCCTTTGGATATATACCCAAAAGTGGTATTACTGGGTCTTAAGGAAGGTTGTTTCCTAATTGTCTGAGGAAATCACCACACTGACATGCAAAGGGGCTATACCAGCTTGCATTCCCATCAGCAATGAAGGAGTGTTTCCTTTACCCCACATCCTCTCCAGCATAAGTTGTCATCAGTGTTTTTGATCTTGGCCATTCTTACAGGTGTAAGATGAAATCTCAGAGTTGTTTTGATTTGCATTTCTCTGATGACTGAGGATGTTGAACATTTCCTTAAGTGTCTTTCAGCCATTTTAGATTTCTCTGTTGAGAGTTCTGTTTAGGTCTGTACTCCATTTTTTTTATTGGATTATTTGTTCTTTTGATGACCAATTTTTTTTATTTTACTAATTACTGTTTTTTTTATTGAGAAAAGGAAAAAAAGTATCCGCTTCCTCCCAGCCTCCCCTTTCCCTCCCCCTTCTACCACCCCTCTCCCCCTCCTCCAAACTCCTCTCCCCCTCCCTCTCCAGTCCATAGAGCAGTCAGGTTTCCCTGCCCTGTGGAAAGGATGACCAATTTCTTGAGTTCTTTGTATATTTTGGAGATCAGACCTCTGTCTGATGTGGAATTAGTGAAGACTTTTACCATTCTATAGGCTGTTGTTTTGTCTTGTTGACTGTGTCCTGTGCTTTACAGAAGCTTTCCAGTTTCAGGAGGTCCCATTTATTAACTGTTTCTCTCAGTGTCTGTGCTGCTTGGGTTATATTTAGGAAGTGGTCTCTTGTGCCAATGTGTTCAAGTGTATTTCCCACTTTCTCTTCTATAAGGTTCAGTGTGGCTGGCTTTATGTTGAGGTCTTTGATCCATTTGGACCTGAGTTTTGTGTATGGTAATAGATATGGGTCTATTTTAATTCTTCTACATGTTGATATCCAGTTATGCTAGCACTTTGTTAAATATGCTTTCTTTTTTCCCATTTGATATTTTTGCTTCTTTATCAAAAATCAGGTGTTCAAAGGAGTATGGAATAATATCCGGATCTTCTATTCAGTTCCATTTGTCCACCAGTCTGTTTTTATGCCAATACCAGGCTGTTTTCAGTACTGTAGCTCTGTAGTAGAGTTTGAAGTCAGGGATTGTGATGCTTCCAGAAGTTCTTTTATTGTACAGGAATATTTTGGCTATCCTGGGTTTTTTGCTTTTCCATATGAAGCTGAGTACTTTTCTTTCGAGGTCTGTGAAGAATTTTGCTAGGATTTTGATGGGTATTGCACTGAATCTGTAGATTGCTTTTTGTAAGATTGCCATTTTTACTATGTTAATTCTACCTACCCAAGAGCCCGGAGATCTTTCCACTTTTTGGTGTCTTTTTCAGTTTCTTTCTTCGAAGATTTAAAGTTCTTGTCATACAAGTCTTCCACTTGTTCGGTTAGAGTTACTCTGAGATATTTTATGCTATTTGTATAGCCTATGTTTTTAAGTGCAATATATAATTCCATAAGAGCAAGAATTGTCTGTTTTATTTACTGTCAGATTGTCAGCATTTGACAGGGGCCTGGCACATAGTTGGTATATAAAGTAGGTATTTAGCACCAGCTATATAAAATGAAGACATGATCACTCCAAGGTATGTTTGAAGGAAAGCTTTTATGGTAAATTATGAGGGAGAGTAAAACCAGAGGCATCTGGAAGAGTCTAGAGCCGGGTGAACTGAGTCATGAGAGAGAGGGGTGTGTGTGGGAGAGGAAGACCAAGAGAAAGGAGCAAAGTTGAAGAGCCCAAGGGAAGGGACTAAGAGAATGCATGACCAAAATGGTAGGGTTATATAGGAATGAGAAACTAGGGGCAGGGAAGCCAATAAGATGAAGAGGTTTAAGGTAGTGGATGGAGTAAGAGTTGAGAAGGGCCAGGATGCCAGCATGGATTCCGTAATGCACTTGTGATGCTGAGAGAACCTGAAGGCTAGCACATGCTAATAGGTATCACAGTTAGCCATTTGCCCATTTTCTGTTGAGCCTGATAGTAGGGATCAATAAATATCTGCTGTAGAAGCTAATGACAATAGCCTTCTTAGTCTCAAGGTGTGAAAAATGGGTACCTCTCTGGCTAGCTACTGAAATAGTAGTTCTCTAAAGAACTGAAAAGTAGTTAGAGATTATAAAAATTAACTTTGGGAGATACACAATTATGGAAATAGAGAAATCGCAAAATATTGTTCTGACATAAACCAGAGTCTCTGGAGATAAATTCTTGTGGGAAGATAAAACCCCTACTTTTAGTTTTCCAAACTGGGTGTCTTTGAGCCTTAGATTCTGAAGGAAACTTTAAATCCAGTAACTTATTGACAAAGCCATTACCACCAATAAAATAGTGATGGGCTTCTCCCTAATTGATAGGCTCCTTCATGGGAACACTCTGATAGCCAGAATGCCTTTTCTCCCTGGGCCTGAATGTCCTTGTTTGTTCTTTCCATACACTGCCAATACTTCTGCTCCCCAGGATTGGCTGTGTGTGTCTGATGGGAGAGCAAACTGGACCTAACTGGAGTGTTGTATCTGGAATAGCAGCACTAGTCTAGATTTATTTGGGATAAGACACTAGGCCTCCCCAATTCTCAGTGTGTAGAATGTCTGATGTAGCAGGGTGAATATCACCTGGTCTTCTTACCTCAGACACTGTTTGGGGGGATGTACGTGGCTAACTGTTCTTTCCAGAGCAGTTTGGCCATACATGATTTGTTTCCAGCAATTACACTTTTAGGAATTTTCCCCTTAAAAAAATTTCCAAAGCTGTACCCAAAGAGTAGGTGTGGCCTTGTTAGAGGAAGTGTGTCACTGTGAAGGCAGGCTTTGGGGTCTCCTATATGCTCAAGATACTGGCTAATGAGAAAGACCATTCCTGTTGCCTGCAAGTCAAGATGCAGGGCTCTCAGCTCCTTCTCTGGCCTCATGTCTGCCTGCATGCTATCATATCACACCACGGTGATGATGGACCATACCTCTGAAAATGTAAGCCACCCCAATTATATGTTTTCTTTTTATAAGAGTTGCTGTGGTCATGGTGTCTCTTTACAGCAATAGAAACTCTAAGACATCATGCTTAAAATGGGAAGATTTGATATTATGAAAATTGCTATACCATAACAATCCATCTGCAGGCTGGAAACAATCCCCAATAAAATTCTAAAGACATTCTTCCCAGAAGTATAAAAGTAATATTTTTGGTTGTTCGTTTTGTTTTTCAAGAAAGAGATTCTGTATATAACAGCCTTGGTTGTCCTGGAACTTACTTTGTAGACCAGGCTGGCCGCTGCCACATGGCTCGCTGCTCGGGACCAGCTGTCTTCAGAGACTTGTGGCATGGTCTTGTGCACTGTCCCTGCATGGGACTGAGTGCTCTCGGGACCTGTTGCCTCCTGCCTGCCACCAGATGGCCGGTCGCCACTGGGGACCTGCAGCATTTCTGCCACTGCAGCTACTCAGGAATCTAGCAACATTTTTAATTAATCCATTACACAAAACCCACCCCCACAGTGACACACTTCTTCCAACAAGGCCATATCTCCTTTAATGAGATCACACTTCCTAATAATGTAACTCCCTGTGGGATCATGGGGGTCAGTTACATTCAAACTACCACAATCAGCTTTCTGTTTTTCCTGGTTTCCTTCACTGCCTAAGTTTGGCTGTCCTAGAACTAGATCTGTAGACCAGGCTGGCCTCAGACTTACCTCTGTCCCCAGAGTGCTGGGATTAAAGGTGTACACCATCACAGCCAGCTCTGCTCTAAATTTTTCGTTGACTTTTTTTCACAATTTGGAAGTTTACCTGGGTGGGATCTTGGCCTGAGGTCACCACTCCTTTTATTCCGTTTCTTAATCTGTTTGTGTCCTTGAACACAGGACTTAGCTCCATCCCATTTCCTGGTACCCGTTTCTCCTCAAATTATTCTACATCTTGTATTTTTTATTGCTCATTTTTCTCCTTTTCATTATAAATCTTCATCAGGGTTAATGCTGATGACCACGTAACAGAGTCTATATTAGGCTGTTCTGAGATTTCCTCTGCCAATGGAATTAATCCAAATTTCCTCATTTTAGTCTCAGGTAAACTTTTTGGACAAGCAACCACATTCTTCACCAAAATATCCCAAGACTAGTATCTAGGTCACATACTAACATTCTTCACCTCTGAAACCTCTTGAGCCAGGTCCCACAGGTCAAACCACTGTTAGGACTACTGTCTCGCATGTTCCTGCATTCAACTGCTTTTCTAATCCTAGTCCCAAAGTCCATATGCCTCCAAACAAAAACATGGTCCAACCTATCAAAACAATACCCCATTCCCTGGTACCAACTTCTGTTTTAGTTAGGGTTTCTATTGCTATGAAAAGACACCATGACCATGACAACTGTTATAAGGGAAATCATTTAATTGGGGCTGGCTTAGAGTTACAGAGGTTCAGTCCATTATGATCCCGGTGGGACGTGGCCACTTGCAGAAAGGCATGGTCTGGAGAAGCATTCACAGGCAACAGGAAGTGAACTATTAACACACTGAGCACAGTTTGAGACAAGGAGACCTCAGAGCCCACTCTCACAGTGACACAGTTCCTCCAACAAAGCCACATCTCCTAATAGTGCCACTCCCTTTGGGGGGCATTTTCTTTCAAATCACCACAGTAGTCCAGGCTGGCCTCAATGTGGGATCCTCCTCTTACTGCACCCAGAGTACTGGGCTTCAAGTATATACCACCACTGTCACCAGGAGGAGTTTTTAGAATCAATCTTACTGAATAAACTGACTTTACAGATAACAAAATTGAATCCTACAAAGGTGACATGAGTTACTCCCAACCCCCCAAATCCAGTTTTAGAGCCTAGCTTCTTCTTACTCCACATTAACCATAGTGTCTGAGGGCCAGAGAGTAGAATGTGGTGGTTTGAAAGAAAAGGCCCCCAAAGGGAGTGGCATTATTAAGAGGTGTGACTTTGTTGGAGGAATGTGTCACTGTGAAGGCCGGCTTTGAGGTCTCATTTATGCTTAAGCCATGCCCAGTGTCCCAGACCACTTCCTGTTGATTGTGAGTCAGGATGTAGAACTCTTATCTCTTTCTCTAGCATAGCATCTGCCTGCTGCCATGTCGCACCATGATGATAGTGGACTAAACCTCTGAAAATATAAGTGAACCACCCCAGTTAAGTATTCTCCATTATAAGAGTTGCCCTGGTCATGGTGTCTCTTCATAGCAAAAGAAATCCTAAGACATTATGTTAAATTATTAGGGCAATAAAAAGCAATAATGGCACAGATTATAATGGAAATTTTTTGAAAAGGTTATGTGTTTCTTGAAAGTTGATAAACATCAGAATCCTCAATATTGGAAGAGAAAATTATATCAAAATAATTTGTGAGGTATTACATAATATGCTAGACTCAGAGCCAGAATTAGAACCTTGCCTTTGGATTCTTATTCATTTGACACTGCTTCCTGAAAGTTGATATGCATTTATTAGATATCTGTTACTGTGCTACAAATTACTTCTAAAGATATACTAGGCACAGTCTACACCCTTGAGAAACAAAGTGTTCCAATAAAGGGTACATTCAGGGGATGGGGTTATAATTCAGTGGTAGAGCTTTTGCCTGGCACATATGAGGTCTTGGGTTCAATCCCCTTCCCCACAAAAATAAGCAAGTAAGTAAATAAATAAAGTAAAATTAAGACTTTAAAAAGAGTTACTTCAGTATAAAGTAAGATTAATTACAAAAAGAAAATGTACAAATGAAACCTCAAAATTTGACCATAGCTTGGCATGGTTACACAGCTTGTAATCTCAGCATTCAGGAGGCTGAGGGAAAAGGATAAAGTTTGAAACCAGCCTAGACTATACAGTGAGGTTCTGTCTCAACAAAAGAATGAAACAAAAATAATTAAGAACAACAAAAATGAAGAAGCAAATGGTCAGTTCATTAGCCTCACATTAAAAATGCTGACAGAAAACTGGGTGGTGGTGGTGCATACCTTTAATTCCAGCACAAGTAGGCAGAGACTGGTGGATTGCTGTGAGTTTGAGGCCAGCCTGGTCTACAGAGCGAGTTCCAGGACAGCCTAGGCTGCCCAGAAAAATTCTTTCTTGAACCACCCCCCCCTCAAATGCTGATAGAATTTTCTTCCATTTCTCATCCAAGGATTTCAAAGCATTTCATACAGTTAATAAAACATCACAACTTCCTCAAAGAGAAGGAATCAAAGAAAGGGTCTGAGACATTAAGTGGTTTATATATTAATCATCAAGAGCAGAAATAACTCTAGAATTCCTCAATGCTGGGTGATTTCCAGAAAACCACACCCTTCGCGGATTGAAATTAACTTGGATCACTCCTAGAATCCTGGATATGTATGAAAAGCCAGTAAAACATTGCCTTTATTTTAGGTTAAGTCACCCACAAATCTGGTTGAAACTGACTGGTTAGAGTCCACTAAACTGTTGCTGCTAGCACTGGTTTATTCCACCAGAACTGGAGAACTGTTTATAGTCTGTAGGTAAGGTTGCACGCCAACAGCCAAGTCAATAGCAGTGAATGGAAACCACAGTTAGAGGCACTGCTTGGCATCATGCTGATGCAGAAATGACAATCTCTAACGTTTCCAGACAAGTTAGGAACACAAGTGGGGCCAGCTTTGCGCAGATCCTGCCAGAGTGGCAGGTACCATTACAGGAGATGGTGTGTGCTTGCTCATTCGCTCTTGCGCTAACTCTGCATCAGCTGTGTCCTGGCTCTGTTTATACAAACTGTAAGATGCAAAGCTGCTTCTACTCCAGGTTTAGTTTCTCAGTTGTTTTCACATGTAACTTCCTGTAAGTTACCATTGCTGTAGCGAAAACAAGAGCTAGTAAGTCCCTGACCTCTCGTGAGCACCCGATTGCGAGCAGAAATGCCCGTTCTCTTCCGTAATCTTTCAGATTTTCAGGATATATTAGTTCTAGTCAACCGAGAACTAGTTTACTAAAGGAAGGAACAGAGGAAGATAGGGAGAGCCTCAGACTGCAAAGAGAGGGATAGAAGGATGGCTAGGAAGGAGTTTTGAACAGCAGAGAGTCCTAGGAAAAGATGATGGACAAGAGGTCTTTGACTCTAAGTCTTGAGGAATGCTACACAGTCCCGCAACGGGTCTCTTGGTACCTCTGCTGTGGAGCGTAAAGCTCGTGTTACTCTCTATGGTACAGTTTGCGCTACTGTACTGTTTGTGAACTGGGCAAGGGCCTGGAGAATGACATGGGTCATTCGTGAAGAGAGAATGCTGAATGCCGTTTATTCAAGCTTAGGAAAAACCTTATTATATACCTAGCTGCTGCACAGTGGAATTCCCCCCGGCAGGTGGGAAATTACCAAGCCCAAAATGGAGTAAAGAATGGCCCTATAGCTAACCACCAGAGGGGCAGAGGGAGCACAGGAACAAACAGGATGTTTAGCCGGAAACTACAACAAGATGTCTGGCCAGAAACTGTCCTCAAGATGAACCCCGGGGAGGAGGGGTAGACCCACGGGCCCTACAGTGGAGCAGCCTTTGGCAAGTCTGGCCTCATAAGTGGAGTGCTAGGTGCAGTGGACAGAACCTGAGGCTGTATCAATAATGATTCCCACTACAAGGGGTCTTGGGTGAATATTGTTATGCCTGTTGTGTTCCAGTTGTTGTGTCTCGTAGATCAACTCCTTCACATAGGTTTGGGGAGTAATTTACCCACGGTTCCAGGCTTCTTTTTCTGGGAGGGAGCTTAGGAAAGGGAACTGTGATGTATTTATGCCTGGCATAACACTGTGAAAGGGACACTTCTTCATTGAGCTTGTTATAGGAAGGCTTTTGTAGTGCCACTGTTAGTGCCTGGGAACCACCACTTTCTCCCTGAGATCGGTAAAGATGGTGCATTCACATTAATATACCCAAGATGCAATATTGTTTTTGATTCGCCACACTGGTTATGAGGGGCAGTTTAAAATATTTCGCTCACTTTTTCTGCTATTGTAACTCTTTCCCTGTAGGCCAATCTGTTACCCTAACTACTAAATGCTGTAGTTGGTCTCCTGGGAGTCATTACAGTATTGATTACAGTATTGTTGCAGTATTATTCGATGTGGCGTTTAATCAGTGGATTCCGGCTCTAAAAAATCTGCTGCTTCTCCGCTGTTTTGTCGTTCTCTCCTTACTTTTTTCTTTTATAAGGTGGGAAGCAGTACCCGTGTTTACTTCCTTTCTATTTTGCTCCTAGGAAAAGTATGCCCTATTAACCATTTCTACAATTCCTTTATGGTAATTGTGGTCTCCTGACTCCTGGAAGTTAAGAAGCCTGGCTCTTATTTATTGGTGATCATATAATTCATGAATCTTCATGAACTCAGCTCTGGGATGGCCTCTCTTGATGAGTTCCAGCCTTCAGAGGACCACTACTTTACTCATTATGTCAGTATGCTCCTTAAAACCTTGGGGGGAAAGGTTTTCTTGGCCATTTTGTGGAACTTATTAATCCTCTTGGTTATTTTGTGGAATATAATTCTAGCATACTTCTTTCTAAGATGGAGCCTAGGATATGACTGTCCTGATCTGAGATGACCCAAAGAGCAAGAGGCTTGGTCCTTGACTTTTGCCCCCTTAGGCATGTTCTTACCTCAACCTTCTGTTGGTCTTACCCACTTCCCTTTGCCTGCACTTTTTTCCTGTCAGGGTGACTCAGGTATTTCTGCTTTGCTTAATGTTATATAGTCGGAGTCTGTTTGTTGGTTCCCAGCTGCCCAGACCCAAAATAATCACTCAGAAACTATATTAATTACAATACTGTTTGGCCAACAACTCTAGTGTATTCCTAGCTAGCTTTTATATCTTAATTAACCCATTTTACCACGAGGCTTGTGATTTACTAGCAAGGTTCTGGAGCATCTGTCTCCTCTGGCAGCTGCACGGCGTCTCACTAACTCTGCCTACTTTCTTCCAGCATTCAGTTTAGTTTTCCTGCCTAGTTTTATTCTGCCCTATCACAGGCCAAAGTAGTTCCTGTATTCATTAATCAATAAAAGCAGCATATATACAGAAGGACTTCCTGCACCAGTGTTGGTCATCACAAGAGCAGCTCAGCAGTGAGCTTTCTCATCCTCTGGGCTTCTTGTAATGTTGTAAATACAAATATCTTTAATCTTTGAGGTTTTTTTTTCTGATCCAGTCCAGTCTTATATCCTGGTCCTTTGATCAAACACTTTTTGTTCTTGTGTATGTGTGTGTGATATTGTGTGTATGTGTTATGTGTGTGGTATTATGTATGTATGTGAAATATATGTGTGTGGTATATATATATATATATATATATGTGTGTGTGTGTGTATGTGGTGTATACATGTATGTGTGCATGTGTGTGGTGTGTATCTATGCATACCCTGTATGGTGTATATGTGTATATGTGTGTATGTGGTATGTGTGTGTATGTCTGTGTGTGGCACATGTATGTATGTGTCGTCTATGTAATGTGGTGGTGGTGTGTGTGTTTGTGTGTGTTGTCTGTGTATATCTGTGTGTTGTTTGTGTGTATGTGGTGTGCATGTATATGTTTTTTTAAGTGTGTATGTTTGTATGTAAGTTTGTCTATGTGTGGTGGCTGTGTGTATGTGAGTGTATATGTGGTGTGTGTATATGTGTGTGGTGTGAATATACATATGCATGTGTGTATGTGTGTGAGAGTGGATATGGATGTATGTGGTGTGTTCACCATTGTGTGTCAGTGCATGGAAGCCCAAGGAGGATTCTAGGTCCTGCTCTATCGTAATCTTTTACTCCTTCAAGATAAGGCCTTCTTCTGAACCAAAGAAAGCCTCTCTGTGATCAATAAAGGTAAAAGTTTGGAAGAAAAGTTGGGGTGGGAAAAAGAAAAGACACTGAACTTGGATTTTACTTTCAGATCTGCTTGTTAATAGCCATTTGTATTTTAGAAAATAATTTACCTTTCTGAATATGTTTTCTTATAAAGGAAAATAATGAAGTTTCTTAGGCGATCCTTCTGTCTCTACAGTTTGATGAAACTGTTGTAGGTGTGAGTTGACTGGTCTCAGGTAGAACCTGTGATGCAGGGTGGGGGTGGGTCTTCAGTGAGGTAAGGGTTTGGATAAAAGAGATCTCTCCTGTACTTCTGCCACCTAGGAGGACGACACAAACCTAATGCCACATGAGACCACAAAACTCAAAATCAACAAAAAGAGGCTGTTGGCTTTAAAAGGCACAGGCTCAGTGCTGTGGAAGGATATCTTCCAGTAGTGCTCCAAGGGGAGCCAAGTGAGGTGCAGGAAAGAGCGCATTGTCAATCTCTGGAAAGGCCACCTCTGAGGTTATGCAATGGAAAAACAGACAGACAATGACTCAGAGCCTTAGCTGTGTGGGGGAGCCATTGAAATAAACTGTCAGAGGGGAAAGGTGAATTGCAACAGCCTCCACCCCAGCAGCAGACGGATGGGGCGGAGGCCACATTTCAGCAAAGGCGTTGTCTGTCGGTGAGCAAGCAGTGTCCTTAGGGCACTAGTAATCAGCACGTGGGCTTCTGTGCCTGGAAGGGGTGGGGAGAGGACTCCTGTTGGGACACTGTTGGCCATCTGGTGCCACATCAGAAGCAAACTTAGTTGTAGCAAGAGAGTCTTTTTTTTCTCTACCTGACCTATAACCTGAGAATTTTCATCATGTCTCTGGCTTAAAGCTAATAGTGGGTGATAGGTGTCCTGGCAAAAGCGGGGGGTGTACCAGTCACTCTTTGCAATGAGTTCAATGAAGTAGACAAAGGAATTTCCCCAGAGTTCTGTCAGATCCTTAGTATACACAGACTCAAGGCCAAGCAATAGGCAGTTACATGTTGGCCAATTGTCTGGCTGGACTCATTGAGAAGTATTACTGAGAACAAGCATCCTTGTTGTGACAGAGACAAAATTCTCACCATGTTAAAGAGAAAAGAGGTTTCAGAGAATTAGTTTTGAACCTAGGACCCAGTGTGTTCTAGCCACGCACTCTACGACTAAGCTAAATCTCCAGTCCTAGGATTTTTTTTTGTACTGGTTTTCTTTCTGTAAAGATTTTTTCCTAAAATAATATTTCTATTAATTATTTGGGAATCTTACACAACACACTCTGATCATACTTTCTTCCCAGTCCTCCCAGCTCTGTCCCAAACCTTTATTTCCTACTCAAAAGAGAAGAGGAGGAGGAGGGAGAAGGAGGAAGAGAAGAACAAGAATATACCAAGTCCAATTTGTGTTGGATTCAAGAGAGCATGATCAAACTCCCAGTGACCAACCCTTAAAGAAAACTGAACCATCCGTGTTCTGGTGGAAGATCCACCTCAAGCCTCCTCTCTCAACTCTCTCCAAACTATGACTTCAGGCAACAGCACAGACCACAGGCATCCACATGACCTTCAGTGGTAACACAACACGTACACCTGCTCGGCCTCCAGTGGGAGCACAGACCACTGGCACGCACATGGTTTCTGGAGGCAGCATGGACCGTAGACCTCCACATATTCCTCCATCCCCTGCAGCCTGATTCCCAGCCCTGGTGCTGTTGTCCTTCTCTAGGTCCCCTCTCTCCAGCACCTCTCTATCACATATTTGGTTATTGTAGTGGCCTTGCAAACTGCAGTGTGTCACACAGTGTATTTTCTTCTCAAACAGGTTTACAGGCAAATAATTATTGCAATGAGTCTTATTCAAGTTTTCTGTTTTCTAAAGCACCACAAATACTAGATTAATGACAAAACTGGTCTCAGATACCCTGCTGTCATCCAGAGTCAGGTGATTTTGTAGATGGGCAGGACCTCCAAGCACAGGACCTTCAAGAACTCAGGCTGCCATAGCACACTTTCCTGCTGAGGGCCAGCTGTTCCTCAGTTTACTGGGTGTGACCATTGTGTTTGCAGCTTGTGGGCAGCCCCACAGCTGGCTACTCTCCTTTTCCCAGCAGCTCAGGCTGGAGCACTGGTTGTAGACTAGCTCTATTCAGTAATGACATATCCTTTGTCTGCTGTCTTTGTCCCTTTTTTTTTTTCTTTTCAAAACAAGAACTCTGAATCTAACTTTCTTTTTGTAGTTTTTTTTCCTGACTATTATCCAGAACAGATGCTGTGGGATAATGCTCTGGCCCACTTTAAAGAATTGTCACTCATATTGGTTTAATAAAATGTTGATTGGGCAGTGGCTAGTCAGGAAGTATTGGCAGGGCAACCAGACTAAGTGAATTCTGGGAGGTGGAAAGATAGAGACTCAGTCACTAGCCAGACATAGAGGAAGCAAAGTATGAATGTATTACTGAGAAAAGGTACCAACCCGCATGGCTAAACATAGACAAGAATTATGGGTTAATTTAAGTTGTAAGAGCTACTTAATAATAGGCCGGAGTTAACAGGCCAAACAATTTATATTTAATATAGCCTCTTTGTGTTTCTTTGGGACTGAACGACTGCGGGACAGGGCAGGACAGAAAACTCTGTCTATAAATGGCACCCAAACGTTTGACAACAATTTCTACATAAAGCCTGAGAAAGCTTAAAAAAAGATTCTAGACAGACAAGAACAGAGTCAAGTGCCACTTCTTCGTAATCATCTTTTCTCCAGTAGGCTCAGTTTGCTAGCGGCTAGCAGAGGCACAGCTCCTTTAAGAGAGGCTTCGAGACTCAGAATTAGCAGCAAAAATCTTGCTGCTCTTTTAGGAGGCTCTGCCACCAAACACTTAAATGGTGTTTATGAGCAGCTGACATCAGGCTTCTTGGTGGTGGCATGGACCTAGAAACTCCACAGAGCTGTGGCAATTAATGTGGTTTCTGCCAGTACCTCCACCATGAAGCTAGACTTTCAAAAAAGCTAAGGAGTAGGGTGGAGCCAGCCACCAGAACCTCAGCTTTAATCTTAGCCATATTGCTTAGCAGATTAAAGACTCATATGGCCAGAGAAAGATAGAAATATGCAGTAAAGACAGATTCAGATGAAAAAAACTAAATGGTTTACACTGTATTTAAAAATATGCATAAGCTTTGGAGAGAAAAGAGAAAGAATAGAGAAAGTTCTTTAAAAAAAGAAATAGAGTAGTCAGGTGTGGTGGCACATGCCTTTAATCCCATCACTTGGGAGGCAGAGGCATGTGGATCTCTGTGAGTTTGAGACCAGCCTGGTCTACAGAGTGAGTTTCAGGACATCCAGGGCTGTTACATAGAAAAACTCTGTGTCAAAAAAACAAAAAGTAAAAAGTAAAAAGAAAGAAATAGAATGGAAAAAAAAGGCCATATAAAGATAGAAAATATATGTAGAGTCTGGATATTGTATGCCATTGTGTTGTCTTTGAATTGTTTGACTGCTGAGGCAGGAGCAACACCTGCTAAAAGACATTTGATTATAAATGCTGCTGGATTAATCCAACCTATATATTTTGAAAATGCCTTGACTTCAAAATTTAAGTCAAATATATGTTTCTTTGGAAAGAGGTTTTTTTTGTTTTTGTTTCCACAGGAAACGAGAGGCTGTGGATTCATTTTGTTTTAATGATCAAGGAAGACCCCCTGAAAAAATCTCCAATGGGAATGGATGACCCAGATGATTCAATGTTTCAGAGCACCTCTGTTGCAGTTTCCTCTGAGTTCAACATGCGGAACTCATTGAGATCATTGAGATGATCAAGCCTCATAGAATACGTCAGTCAGGACTTGACCATAATCCTAAAAAGATTTCGTAGAGGTAAGAGCTCTCTAGTGGCATGGTTGCTTTGCTTTCCTGATCTTCGTGTTGAACCCCAATATCTGTCTCTGGGTTTTTATTATCTGTGCTACAAATACTTTTGAGTATCCTGTTAAAATGCAGGATCTATGGTCTGTTATAATTGGAATGTCTGACATTAGAATTAGAGGGTCTAGGTTTTTAAAGTTGTTGTCTTTCTGAAGCAAGTGATAAAAACCCAGATTCAAAACAGCTTAGATAAAAAGGAAATATGTTAACTCAGATAACTAAGACGTGTAGAAAGGAAGCTATTCAGGAGTGCTGATCAAGAGTCCCCGTTGCCGTTTTCTTTTCCTTCTATCTCTGTAGTGTCTTTTGTGTCAGATCGCATGTAGTATCACGAAGGTGTCAGTCACCCTAGGCCTCCCCTGAGCCAAGGCTCTGATGGAGGCCTATGTTTGAAACCGAGAATCTGGTCAAGGAGATGCAAAGATCTGATTGGCTGTCCTGAATCTCCTGCATCCTGAAGATTGGAAGTGTTGTTCTTTTCATTCTGTTGCTGTTCAGTGTCTTTCCTGAGGATTACTGGCACCATAGATGTATTGATCACTCCCTAGACATTCTGCTAGGCAAAGGAGATTCATTAAGATATAATCTTTACTTTATTTGGTTTTTCAAGATAGGGTTTCTCTGTGTAGCTCTAGTTGTCATGGAACTCACTCTGTAGACCAGGCTGGCCTCAAACTCACAGAAATCCACCTGCCTCTTGCTCCTAAGTGCTGGGATTCAAGGTGTGCACCACCACCACTTGGCTTTAAAAGAGCAGAGATTCTAATTAAGGGAGATGCACAAGGGAACAGATAACGTGATACATGTAAGAATGTATTACTGACTGTTCATGAAATATTTGCACTATTCTAATTCAGAGAGTTCAATAAAGCCCTCATCCTGGTAAGTTTACACTGCAAGGGAATACGACAGAAAATAAGTTTTAAAGAACTAAAAGTTATAGAAGTAAACGACAGCTGTGCAGGAAGATAGATAAGGCTTCTCTGAGACAGTCTAGAGGCATAGAGGACGTGCAGGAATCAAGGCATGGATAGCTGCAGGGAAGGCTGTTCTAGAGGACACAGCGGACACAGCACAGCAAGTGTGGCTGGCCTGGCTGGAGCAGAGGGCTGTGAGGAGAAGTTGTACAGGGAAGCAGAAGGGGAGTTAGATCATGTATGACTTTGTAACCATGGTAATATCTCTTGCATGGCAATAATTTGAAGATCCAGAATAGAGAAGAAACAGGATGCAACTTGTTTTTAAGGCCTCCTGTTTGAAAGGAAACAAGCAGAGAGACTTGGAAAGATAATTACAATAATCTAGGTGACAGAGAAGGGGCGTGAGAAAGCGGTACGGAATGTAGGATTCTGGGTGTCTTTGGAAACATATCTTAAACATTTTTCTGATAGATTAAGTATGGGCTGTGAGGAAAAGACAGTTCTAAGCTTTTGACTTGAGCATCAGTAAGAAGAAACTGCTATTATCAGAGTGGGAAGAGTCGCTGATGGTATTGAGGAAGCTATCAGACACCCTAGGGTATGTACTGAGTAGGTGGTGGAATACTCTGGAGTTCAGATCAGATGTTTGGGCTAGAGATATATATTTGGTGGTCTACTTCGCTTGCTGCTCCCACCCCCCTTTCTTATTCCTTGGGGCAGAGATTATCATAGCCCAGATGGGCCTGGGACTTGCTATATGACCAAGTAAGTTTCCTCTCTTTTGCTATAATAAAACCTTGACCAAAAGCAACTGAGGAGAGAAAACCGTTTGTTTCAGCTTATGGTTACTGTCCATCATTGCAGAAAGTTCAAGCATGAAGCTGAAGGCAGACCTGCTTGCTCTCCCAGAAAACATTACTTTTAACCAGGGCACTCACTCACATGGTGTAGAAGGAACCATGCGGCTGATGGCTTGTACAAGGTCATCCGCAACTAGATAGCTTACGCATCTCAGGACCACAGGAAATGGTGGCAACCACAGTGGGATGGGCTTCTTTTATCCATTAACAATTAAGACAGCCTTCCACAGACATGCCAATCAGATTTAGGCAACCCCTCAATGGAGATTTCCTTCTCGGGCAACTCTTGGCTGTATCAGGTCAGGGTGACAGTTAAAGCTAACCAGGATTCCAGGGATTACCTTGAATTTCTGATCCTCCTGTCTCCACTCCTGGTTTACAGGTTTATTGCCTAGAACCCAAGACTTCATGCATGATAGGCAAGTGCCCTGCCAACCAATCTGTATTCCAAGCCTCAACTGTTATTCCTACAGGGAGCTTTTAAAACTACGACATTGATTAGACGTTTGGAAAGTGAGTACACACAGCTTGGAATTTAGAAGGCAGGCTAAAGACAGTCAGCAAAGATGATGGGACAGTAAGAGAAGACTCAATATCCAGAAACCATGAAAAGGTGTGTCAAGAAGGAGGTGAGCAATGCTCTGTCTGTAATGTCGGGAAAGCGGAAATAAGGGACTGGCCCCGTTTATAGCCATGTTGAAGACACTTGGTTACTTTGCTGTGTGAGGCAGAGAAATGGGGGAGGAACCTGGAAAGGGTCTGGCGACAAGTGAGGTCAGTGTCATAAATGAATAAAAGTGGAACATGCATGAGATGCTCTTGGAGTCACAAGGAGGCTATCTCAAGTGGACGGAAGGTCAGAAAAAGTTATCCGAAGCATTTGTTGGGGTAAAGTTTCAAAGAAGGGAGTAGATGGAGAGCACAAACTTAAAGTAAAGGATATATTTGAAATCACACAAGAACAAAACAAGCTGAGGTAGAGAAAACTGCAAGCCATTCAGAATGACTGGAATAGAGAGCAGTGGGCCAGCTAACAGAGTGTTTGGTCAAAGGGTAACCGACATAGGGAACAGCATTCTGCCAGACGTGGTGGTGCACACCTTAATTCCAACACTTGGAAGACAGAAAATGTGGATCTCTGTGGGCAGAGGTCAACTTGGTCTACAGAGTGGTTTTCAGGACAGCCAGAACTACGTCATGGGAGATCCTGTCTCAAAAACCAAACAAGCAAACAAATAAACAGAAGACCAACACTAAAGCATTAATCAGCGAGTGTGAATTTGACAGATATGTGTATCTTAATGTAGCTTTTAAAACTTACATATAGTTATTGTGCATTTTTGGGGTATGTTAACGACATTCCAATACACACACACTATATGACGCATAATGAGAAGATTCGATCAATTGGTATATCTGTTATTCAAAATGTATTATTTCTTAGCCTGAGGAACATTTACTATTTTCAAATATTCAGGTAATTGACAACCATGGCCACCTTGCCATATTTCCTCCCCTTCAGTCACCTCTTTTGTTTTGTTTTTCTTCATGGCAATCATTACTATTTCTTGATTATTTATCTTCATGTGTATGGGTGTTTTGCCTGCGTGTGTGTTTGTGCCCCGTGAGCATGCTGTTCCCCTACAGGCCAGAGGAGGATATTGGATCCCCTGAACTGGAGTTGCTGGCATCTGTGCCATGTGGGCACCGGGAATTGAACTTGGGCTGCAAGAACACCCAGTACTCTTAACCCTTGAGCCGCCCCCCTTTGTTAAAATTTTCGTATGTGTAATGTGCATGCCTGGTGCGCACTTGAGGGACAGGAGAGAGAGGAGCGAGGAGACAGGGAGGAAGGGAAGGAGGAAGAGAGGGTGGGTGGGTTAGAGCTCTCCTTCCACCATGCAGGTTCCTGGGATCTCAGGTCGCCAGGCTAGGTAGCAAGCACCTTTACTTGCCGAGACTTCCTGCCAGCCCGATTATTACTGTTTGAAATTGTGTAATCTAAACTTGCTTATTGACTTTCTTCCTCATGAGAACAAGGTTCAAAATTATTTTCTCGAATCTCTATCCCCCATTCCATTCCCTTGACTCTGAGCTAAAATCAACGTTTGAAATAAGCTAAGTAATCTGCATTTTCCCAGAGAGAAGTTTAGAAGTGATAAAACGATGGATTATATAAATAAATTAAATAAACATAGACCGGCATCAAAGGGACTGCTGGGGGATCCAACAGTGTGGTGAGGGACTGAGATTACTAAAGCGCTAATGAAACTGGACATGAGGATGCGAGAGAAGTAGACTCTCCACTTTTCTGTTGGAGGAAGAGGAGTTGGGCGGATAAGGAAAAGGCAGTACGACCTTAGCTTCTTCCTTTAGGCAGGCCTTAAGTGGGTGGTGGTATCATTGGTGGAGCTTTGACACCAGGGTTTTCTTTTCATTTGGTTTTGTTGAGTTTAGGGGCACTGTAGGGAGGAGCTGCTGAGAAGAGAGACCTACTGCGCAGTGGAATTAGGCAGAGTCTAGAACACGTTACCCATTGCTAAAGGAATAAACAAAGCATGCGGGACCAGGTGCAGGGTCTCACAGATTTCATGCTAGAGATTTTAAGATTGAGAAATTTATTAGACACCATTAGTTTGGAATTCCAAAAACAGGTTGTGACTGGGGTACAGGCTTGCTAATTGTGAGACAAAATGTCAACTAAGTCATGAGCCTGCATGAAGTCACTTGGAGAAAAGATACAGACGTTTAGTTGAAGGTAGCTGGGGAAACATCCAGCTGAACTGACTTGTTCCGCCTTAAGAGTGTGACACGTATTTTAAGTGTGTGTGTAAGGGAAAGTTATGAATTTGAGAGGAAATCGGAGGGGCCTGGGAAGACTTGGAAGGGAGTTTATGCAAACACAGCACTCATGTAAGAAATTCTCAGAAACAAAATTAAATTTAAAACAAATAAACAAACAAAAAACTTCACCCAGGAACGGAGTCCTCCACTTTTCCTTTATTTGTTCTTTTCTCTGAGTGATGTCACCTGGAGTCGTAGCTCCAAACAACAGCTGCTCAGAGTCACATCTGAGCACCTTGTCTCTGTCAGCTGCCTCTCTTGTTTTCTTTTGCCTCATGGCAATTATCACTACTGGAAATCAGAGACGTTTCAAGTTGCTCACCGCCGCTGTTCTCCATGAGAACAGGGCTCATCTGTTTTGTTTTCTGGTGTGTCCTCAGCAACTCCAGCAGCATCTGGAATGTAAGAGGCGCCTTTACTTAAACACATGTGATAGAGTGAGGCTGCCATCACCTTTTCAAAATTTTTTTTTCTTCCAAAAAGGAAGAAAGTAATGGAGCCTAGGAAGAGGGTAGGAGTCAATATACAGGAGTGCTTTGGAGCCTGAGAGGAGAATTGTAAGGTCAAGGCAAGCCTGGGCAACACAGTTTTATTTCCGGGCCATCCTGGGCTATATGACTCCGAGCCAGAAGAAAAGCATGAAACAAACATAACAAAACTTAAGACTGGAGTTACACAAAGGACAAAGGTAAACAGTGGTGCTCTTCCAGAGACCCTGGATTTAGCTCCTGAGTCTCAAGCTCGGTTTCCAGCGCCCACATTGATCAGCTCACACTGTCTGTACCTAGCAGGTATTTCTGATGCTCTCTTCTGACCTCAGGTACCGGCATGCACATGGTGACCCATATGTGACATTCAGGTATAAAACAAATCTTAAAACAAAAACAAAACAAAACAACCCAAAAACCAAAATCCCAAGTCAGTTGAGTTTGTAGGCTGGATAGGAAAGGATGAGAGTCTCATGTGGTTAATGATCATTATTTGTTATTTGGAGCTGTGTCAAGAGGAATAAAATTCTCATTCAGCCAACAGAACATTGCCTGGAAGTGGAGGTGATGTCTGGCAGGAGGAAGGACGTTCTGGGGAGCTGACCATGGAGAAGTTGCTTTGCGATTGGACAGTCACTGGAGGTCAGGAGAGCTTTGTGAGGTATGTGAGAAAGGTGGGCACGCCTGCTCGGGCACAGACAGAAAACTGGGAAGAGATCAGCAAGGAAGTGCGTCACTATCTGCACTCACGGACGTGTGCACATCAAAGGCCAGCCTGGGAAGGCCTTGCTCGGCCCAAGTGAGGGACGCAGTGTTTGAAACTGAACAAAGGATGAACTCACAGTGTGGTATAGAGAAGCGGTGAATGATGTCCACTCTTGGGAAGCAGCGACGGTGCCCAGTGCAGTGTACTGGGGATGTGGCTGGCTTCCTCCCATCTCGGCACACTGTGGGGACAGGGGTGGCTCAAAGAAGAAACTGTTCAGCAATTTCAGAACTACAACGTGAAGAATTGGAAAATTCTTGAAAGTCTTTTGTCTGAGGCACCTAGTCTACAGTATTTTACTATAGCAGCCTGAGAGGCAAAGTCAGGCTTCGGTAGTCAGCAGCACCTGGACAGTCACTCGGAGAAAGGGTACAGTTTGACAGACTGGCTGCTTTTACAGGGTTTGGTTTTAAATCAAAATGGGCTGCAAACTGGCTTTTCACCAACTGAGCCTCTCGCTTGGCCTTTGCTAGGCAGTTCATTGTCAAGGCAGTTGGGCCTCATTTCATCAGGGAGTTTGTTCTTTTGGAATAAAGGGGATACAGAAAAGATTACTTGGCCGAGAAATGGCCGATATCTCCATCTGACTCAGAAGGGAGAGGGTCATAGCTTGCATTCCTGCCTGGAGGGAGATTTTCAACTAGAGAAATGTGGAAATCAGCAAGTAGTTCAAGGGCCTTCAGGGAAGGAAGAGATGCCAAGGCTCCCCAGAGGTGGGAGTTTCTAGGAGGCAGAAAGACATCCTGAGGACAGGTTTAGACAAGACCTGCTAAAGGAAAGACATAAAAGGAGGTGAAGCAAGAAGCCTCAAGATTAACTTGGCATCTTACAAACCTTTTTGAGAAAATCCCCAACTGGTACTGTCAGAAAGCCTTCCTGGACTTTCCTTGGGTGCTGGCCCTTGCCCCAAGCCTGCTTCCTTGTGGATATGCAATACGAGCCTGCCTTCAGATGCTCAGTCTTGGCAGCATTTGAGACAAATCATTTCTTGCTTGGCACGTCCCCTGGGGAGGAGGGAGGACTCCTGTGAGCCAATGCTAACAATGTAGAGCTGTGGCTTGTAACTTGCCCTGGGGAGGAGGGAGGACTCCCGAGCTGATGCTCACAATGCAGAGTTGTGGCTTGGCACTTGCCCTGGGGAGGAGGGAGGACTCCCGAGCTGATGCTCACAATGCAGAGCTGTGGCTTGGCACTTCCCCAGGGGGGAGGGAGGACTTCTGAGCTGATGCTCACAATACAGAGCTGTGACTTGGCACTTCCCCAGGGAGGAGGGAGGACTCTGTGAGCTGATGCTCACAATACAGAGCTGTGACTTGGCACTTGCCCTCGGGAGGAGGGAGGACTCTGTGAGCTGATGCTCACAATACAGAGCTGTGACTTGGCACTTCCCCAGGGAGGAGGGAGGACTCCTGTGAGCTGATGCTCACAATGCGGAGCTGTGACTTGGCACTTCCCCAGGGAGGAGGGAGGACTCTGTGAGCTGATGCTCACAATACAGAGCTGTGACTTGGCACTTGCCCTCGGGAGGAGGGAGGACTCCTGTGAGCTGATGCTCACAATGCGGAGCTGTGACTTGGCACATCCCCAGGGAGGAGGGAGGACTCCTGAGCTGATGCTAACAATGCGGAGCTGTGGCTTGTCACTTCCCCAGGGAGGAGGGAGGACTCCTGAGCTGATGCTAACAATGCGGAGCTGTGGCCCAGGTAATGGAATGAGGAGAAAAGCAGAGCGATGTCCATTCTCTCCCTACTTCCCACCCACACATTCACATACGTGGCCTTGCTGATTGACTGGATTCAGTTCTCTATCTTGCTGATCTGTGGTGATACACAAAAATTCAAAAGAAATGATAGCCTCTGGGGAGGACAAGGGTTAATAAATCTGCTCAATTATTTTTCTTTAACTACTTTTTAACTGGCTGTATTTAGCACTCCTTTTGTTCACAAAACAAAACAAACAAAACCAAACAACTTCATAGCCTCATGCTTCCAAGAGCTGTAATAGGTCAGCCTTTGCTAAAAGATCAGAACATTCAGCCTTATGAAGCATCTACACAATCCTGAACAAAGATTGGCATGTCTCAGTGGCTGGGCCTCAAAAACAAACTTAAAGATATATTTAGAATATCCCTGCAAATCTCTTTTTTTTGCCACTGTGCCAAATATTGTTGTCATTATAACTTGTTATTAACATTTGGTGGCATTTACAATTAATGCATCTGCCATACATACCTTAGTTTGATGATGAGCAATCTAGATTGAAAAGGTTTTCATCTCGAAAAACTTACTTAGATCCCCTTACAATTTGGGAAGTATTTAAACATGATATAAGAAATCATACCTATGCTGGGTGTGGTAGCTCATGCCTGTCATCCCAGCATTCAGGAGGCTGAGGCAAGGAGTAACACCATGAGTCTGGGACTAGTCAGGGCAACTAGCCAGGGTAGCCTGAGCTACAGAGTGGAAACATGCCTCAAAAGCTATAAATGAAACCCAAACCAAAGACTTTCTTCTCTGTCTTTTTCTACCTTCTCCTTCTGTGCTTCAGTTTACTTTGTAATATGTGCAGCTTACCTGTAAAAGGGAAGACCAACCATGTTAATAACATGAGCTGATATGGGGCTAGCTTGTACTGCTGACCTGAGTTCAATTCCCAGAACCCACATTGGGTGGCACATCTGTCTGTAATTTCAGTTTCAGAAGATCCAAAGTCATATTCTGGCTTTCTAGGGCACATGCACACGTGTGGCATAAACTTATTTGGTTGTTAAGAAATAAATATTAGCCGGGTGATGGTGGCGCACACCTTTAATCCCAGCACTCGGGAGGCAGAGGCAGGCGGATCTCTGTGAGTTCGAGACCAGCCTGGTCTACAGAGCTAGTTCCAGGACAGGCTCCAAAGCCACAGAGAAACCCTGTCTCGAAAAAAACAAACAAACAAACAAACAAAAAGAAATAAATATCAATAACAATTCTAGTCTAATCCAGTAGTTTTGTTAGTACAAAATATAAAATAAAGTACACCTCAAATTATCTCTCTATATCTTGAATTGTTACTATATGTGTTATATCATAGGGAATTACAGCCTTAAAAAAAGCATTTTATTAAACTTTGAAGAGGAATTTGAGCATGTTTGTTACAAAAGCACTAAATCTTTCTATTTCTGTCACTATATAATCTTTTAAAGACATTATTATTATGATTATTTGTAACACGAGGGCCTGCTTTTTGCCTTGGCTACCCGGCTAGCTTAGCCCCGAAATAATCACACAGAAACTGTATTCATTAAAACACTGCTTGGCCCATTATTCTAGTGTATGTTAGCCACATGGCTCGGTACCTTTCTTGGCAAGGTAGGTCACATCCTGCTTCTTCAATGTCTGCACTGATAATCTTATGGGGATCTAAAGAAAATTTTGAATTTTGATCAAGTCTTGACTGGAGTATCCTGTGAGGCTTGGTCATCTCAGGCAGCAGTCTTGAATCTGTTCTGAATGTAGAACTCAGACATCCAGGACATCTGTTCCTACCAGAGATTTCTTAGGTGGTCTTCCTTGATCAAACCTGATTTTTCTTACCTCAGAATGAATCCATAGCCTCTCATTTCCTGTGGAAAAAAAGCAAAATCTCTTCTCCAAAGTAGCATACCTTTTGACTTCAATTTTGATGTTAAGGTATTTTCAAAATACCTATCTTGGATTAATTCAGCAGCATTTATAAGCAAATATCTTTTAGTAGCTGTTGTTCCTTCCTCAGCATTAAAATAATTCAAAGAGAGCACAATAACATACAGTATCAATATTCTCTGTGTATTTTTTATCTTTACATGGATTTATTTTAACCTCTATTTCTTTTATTTTTACTTTTTGACTCTTTGAGACAGGTTCTCTGTGTATCTTTGTTTTGGAACTCACTCTGTAGACCAGCTGTCCTTGAACTCACAGAGATTTGCCTATCTCTGCCTCCCAAGTGGTGGGATTAAAGGTGTGTGCTATCACACCTTGAACTCACAGAGATCTGGAGATCTGTCTGCCTCCCAGGCATTAGGATTAAAGGCCAACCCCAACTACTCTCTTTTTTATTTTAAGGACTTTAACCTTTTTCTTTACTCTCCCAAGCTTGCATATATTTTTAAACACACAGTAAACCATTTAGAGGCTTTTTCATCTTTGAATCTCTCTTTATTGTATTTCTCTCTCTCTCTTTTTCTGACTACATGAGTCTTTAATTTACTAAGTAATATGGGTAGGATTAAAGCTGTAGCTTTGACAGCTGGATCTATCCCATTCCTTAGCTTTCTGTGATTCAAGTATCATGGTGGAGGTACCAGCTGGAGCCATTTTTATTGCCACAACTCTATGGCATTTCAAGGTCCTTGCCAGCAAGCAAACTGCAACAGTGTGTCCACAAACAACACTTAAATGCTCTCTCTGTAGCCAAACCTCCTGCCTCAAAGAGTCAGAGTTTGCACTGGCAGGATGGCCCAGAAAGCTGACATTTAAAAATGGCTCAGCTTTTTTCCTGCTATTGCTGAAAACCAAAAAAACAGGCATTCAGCTTTTATCAACACCATTTAAGTGTTTCTTGGCAGGATCCCTTAAAGAGATGCAGGGTTTTGCAGCAAAAGCTGAGTCAGGAAGTCTCTCCTAATGAGCTGCATTTGCCTGTAGCAAACAGAGCAGATCTGAGAAATTGCTGCTACCAAGAAGCCATGATTTACTCTATTTTTTTGTCTAGAATTTTTTTCCAAGCTCTCTCAGGTTTTATGTGGATGCAGTTGTCTACGTGTGCACTGTTGGGCGCTGTCCTGTAACATAAAGGCCTGCTTTTCACCCTGGCCACCCGGCTTGCTTAGCCCCAAAATAATCACACAGAAACTGTGTTCATTAAAACACGGCTTGGTCCATTATTCTAGTTTATGTTAGCCACGTGGCTCGGTACCTTTTTTGGCAGGGCAGGTCACATCCTGCTTCTTCAGTGTCTGGACAGGACTGGTGGGAGAGCTTTCTTCTTCCCAGAATTCTCCTGTTCCCATTGCCCCGCCTCTATTTCTTGTCTGGTTGTCCCGCCTATAATTATTATTTTGGGTTTTTTGAGACAAGATTTCTCTGTGTAGCCCTGGCTGTCCTAAAACTCACTTTGTGGACCAGGCTGGCCTTGAACTCACAGAGATCCTCCTGCCTCTGCCTCCAGAGTGCCATCCTGGACCATATCCACAAAACAGTCTGTTGTGGCTGTGAAAGAAAAAGTTTCAGCCGGGCGGTGGTGGCGCACGCCTTTAATCCCAGCACTCGGGAGGCAGAGGCAGGCGGATCTCTGTGAGTTCGAGACCAGCCTGGTCTACAAGAGCTAGTTCCAGGACAGGCTCCAAAACCACAGAGAAACCCTGTCTCGAAAAACCAAAAAAAAAAAAAAAAAAAAAAAAAAGAAAAAGTTTCCACAATAAAGACAGGCTGAAGCCATTATGACCACTAAGCAAACTCTATGGAAGAAATGTCAACAAATCCTTGATGCTCAAGTGAAAGGCAAGGAAATCCACAGGGCTACAGGAAAGAGTAAAGCACAATATGTCACTAGTTAAGCAAATGATAACTAGAAAAATACTAAACAGTACAAAATCAACGTGACAGGAGTTAATATACACTTTCCAATACTAAATCTGAACATCAGTGATCTAAACTTGCTAACCCCAAGTTATAGAGTAGCAGATTGTATGAAGAGGCAGGATCCACAGGTTTGTTGTCCTCAAGAAGTGTGTCTTGCCATCAGAGACAGACACAACTGTGTGTGGAAGGGTGTTAGGAAGCAAGCAGGTGTTGCTGTCCTGATAGCTTTCAAAACAGACTTCAAACCAAAATTAGAAGTAAAGAAGGCAATTTCATACTAACTCAGGAACAATGTATGTACACATGAGGCATGGGCACACCCTGTTTCTTAACATATATAGTGAAAATAATCCTTAGAAGGATATTTTGAGTTACAGATGTCTACATTAAAAATTCAGAAAGCTTTCAAATAACTTATTGGTGTATCTTAGGCCTTAGTCAAATGACAACTAGCCAAAGCTGCAAGCAATAGATGAAATGAGATAGTCAAGACCAGGGCACAAATTAATGAATCAATATAAAGAATTAGTGAAACAGATGGTTCATTGAAAACCTAAACAAGATTGACAAATTCTTGCCAAATAACCAAAAGCGAATGAAGACCAAAATAAAAGGGGGACATTACAACAGATACTAATGAAATTATTAAAATTTGCACATATCTTAAAAATGTGTATTCCACTAACTTGGAAAACCTAAAAGAAATATATTTTAAATGTACATGAACTATCAAAATTCAACCAAGATAAGCAATTTAAATTTAGTTATAACAAGCAGTTATATTTATATTTAGCAATATAGCAATACAAACAGTTCAACTGAAAGAAGTGCAGGCCCAGATTGATTCGTTGTTGAATTCTACCAGACCTTAGAGAACTAATATCAATACTTCTCAAATTATTCCACAAAACAGAAGAGGAAAGAGCACTACCAGGCTTTCATAGACAAAGTCATTATTATCTGATACCAAGCCAGATAAAGATACAAGAACAATAAGAAAGAAAATTATAGTTTAATATGCTTGTGAATGTAGTTTTTTTTTCATGATATTTATTGAGCTCTACATTTTTCTCTGACCTCCTCCCTGCTTCTTCCCTCCCAACTTCAATCCTTCCCCAAGGTCCCCATGCTCCCAATTTACTCAGGAGATCTTGTCTTTTTATACTTTCTACTTCCCATGTAGATTATATCTATGTAAATCTTAGTGTCCGTATTGTTGTCTAAGTTCTCTGGGATTGTGGTTTGTAGGCTGGCTTTCTTTGCTTTATGTTTAAAAACTACCTGTGAGTGAGTACATGTGATAATTGTCTTTCTGTGTCTGAGTTACCTCACTCAAAATAATGTTTTCTAGTTCCATCCATTTTCCTGCAAAATTCAAGCTGTTTTTTTTTTTGCTCCATTGTGTAAATGTACCACATTTTTTTTTTATTCATTCTTCGATTGAGGGGCATTTAGGTTGTTTCCAGGTTCTGGTTATGACAAACAAAGCTGCTATGAACATAGTTGAGCAGTGAATGTAGATTTAATAAAATATTTAAACACCTAATTCACAAACACATTCAAAAGATTATCCACCACCATCAAGTTGGCTTGACTCCAGAGATGGAGAGATGATTGAGATGCACAAAGTGGTGAGTGTCATGGATCACGTAAATGTACTAGAGGACAGAAATCACATGACTTGGTAGAGGTAGAAAACTTTTGACAAAATCTATCTATACTATTTTTTTTGTCAACTTGACACAAGCTAGAGCTATTTGGGAAGAGGAACCTCAACTGAGAAAATGTCTTCATCAGATTGACTTGCAATTCAGGTATGGCTAAACCCAGCTCACTACCTTGCCACCTTTGGCCCTGCTTCTGAGTTGTTTAAGAAATCAGGCTAAGCAAGCCATGAGGAACAAGCAAGTAGCAGAGGTTTCTCCATGGCTTGTTCATCAGTTTCTGCCTTCAGGTTTCTGTCCTGATTTCCCTAGATCATGGACTGTAACCTAAAAGATGAAATAAACTTTTCTTCCCAAGTTGTTTTTGGTCATAGTATTTTATTGCAGCAAAAGAAATCCTTACCAAGATACCATCTTTCCATGATAAAAAAATCTCTGGGGAAACTAGGAATAGAGGGAATGCATCTCAACACAACCAAGGCTGTTTATGACATATCTGTAGCCAACACTTGCTAAATGGTGAAAATTAAATACATTTCCAACAATATCAAGAACAAGACAAAAGTGTCTACTTTATCCATCTTTAGTCAATATTCTACTTTAATCCCTAGAGCAATTAGACAAGGACAAAATGATAGAAATAATAAAGAAAGAAGTTAAAATATCCTTATTTGCTAATGATATGAATCTATTCATGGGGCTCAGAAAACTTTATCAGAAAACTCTTAATTATAAACACCAAGAAAAGTGGCAGTTTACAAAACTAACAGCAAAGTTGAGGAGCCTTCCTGTATACCAATAACAAACACTCAGAGGGAAAAACACTCAGGGAGACAATCACAGGCACAATAGTCTAAATTATACCTTGGAATAAACCTAAGCAAGAGAGCAACAGACCTCTCCATGGAAAAATTGAAAGCACTGAAGAAGACGTAAGAGGAAAACACTAGAAGATGGTGCTTCCCATGCTAAGGCACCAGGAGAATTAATACTGTGAAGATGGGCATCCTACCAAAAAGCAATCTACACATTTAATGCAATCCCAATTAAAATTTCAGTGTTCATCTTCACAGAAATAGAAACCCACCTTAAAATTCATATGGGAACACTAAAGACACTGACAAGTCAAAATGGTAGTGAGCCCGAAGAGTAGTTCTGTGGGTATCATGATATCTGATTTGAAGCTTTATACCAGACACTGCTTTAAACAGCATGACACTGCTGAGAAACAGTCCCACAGATCCTGGGAATGGAGTAGAGAACTCAGCTGGAGGCTTCTGCCAAGGGTGCTTAGGGGTGAGATGGCTACATGGAGCCTGGGAACTCAGAAATCCAAGCAAAAGAAAAAGCATGGCTGCAACAAGGTCGATTAAGTAACAGGTAAACACAAAAGGGAACCTATTCTACTTATTTATTCACCCCGCATCTTTGCACACACATGTATGTCAGAAGAAAACCCACGAGAGTCCACTCTCGTTCACTGTTAGGGCTCTCAGGTTGATGGGCGTGGCAATGAACACCTTTACCCATGGAGCCATCTTGCCAGTCCCGAGAATCTAGCTATTTTTGGTGACCTGTGAATAGTTCATCTGGACTGGAGTATGAAGTATAAGGCATGGGATGAAAGTGGAGATGTACAGAGAGACCAGAATCATCAAGAGTCATTCACGCCAGCTTCAGGGGCTTGGTGGCTGTCCCACAGGCAGTGGCCAATTACTGAGATGTAGTGCGATCAGATGTGAATAGTAATGAAACCACTTAGAAAACACACTGAAGAAGAAACTGGTGACTTGAAGCAGGCAATGGTGACAGAGAGTAGCTTAGAGGATGTACTAGTCAGTAGGCAAGGTGTCAGGTACGATGGCAGAGAAAAAACAGTCAAAGATTAGACCCAAGTTTCCGACTTGAAGGACTGGGTCATGGGATTTAGGGAAACAAAGAACGGAAGAGGAAAAGTGGAAGAGAAGAGTTTATTTTTGAACCTAACAAGTTTTATTTGGCTACAGAAAGCCACATATTGAGGTATCTAATAGTACATATGACAGACCTATATGCTGAGAAATGAATTTTCTATGGACATATTTGAACACTAAAGTTCATATATTAAAACACCCAATGTTTGTTGTATCAGAAAAGAAATCCCTATCCTAGAACAAGGATAGAACAAGAACTCTAGTAGGCAGAGGATGAAACTCCACAGAAATACTCAGAAGCAACCAGAAAGGTAAAGCCCGAGGGTGTGTTGTAATGGAGCACAGGTAAGAGTTCAGAGGAAGGAGTGCTTAGCCAGAGCAGCTGCTAAAAGCTCAAGTCAGACTGGAGTTCATTGCGTGTAGCCACCATTGGTGACACAGGAGTGTTAGGGTTGGAAACACACTGGAGTAATTTAGATGTGAGTCAGGGCTGAGCAGATATGGACTTTAGGAAGTCTGGCTTTGAAGGAGAGGAAGGACAGTTACTGTGGTGAAGCTGCATGTTTTAGAACAGTCTCTTAGGTTATGGAAAGGGGATGGTTAGAAGATGTACCCCTGAGGAGAGGCAGCTGAAAGGTTGAGTCTCCCAACACGGCTGGAGGGAGAGAGAGTGGGAACTCTGTGAGGAAGGAGCAGGCTAGACCAGGTTTGCTTATCTGTTACAACTCAGGGAAGAACATGAAACTTTAAGTTTTGCGAGGCATTGAAACGTCAAATAGATCCAATTTTCCACTTTCCTCAAACTTCCAACTTCAAAACGGTCCTTCTTTCTTGGATTTGTAATAGATACCTTATAAATATTTCTATGCTATAATCCCCAAAGTAAAAATAAATGTTGTCAATTAAATTGTAAGATGCACGATACTTTTAGAGATAAATTTTGTAAAATGGAGAACTTGGTGGTAACCAATAGCACTCTAATTAGACATGGGATCCTCTCAGCAAGAGGCAAACCATGGCTAATACTGAAAACCTGGCCAATTGCTCAGAGCTAGTGAGGCCATGGGTTTTGGAGAGCCTGCTACCATCAATCTACTGAGACAGTGTAATTTCTAACTGTATTACAAATATTCACTCACAGATAAGGGTAGCTCTCACCCTTCATCAAAGAGACTTCTCTGCAACAGATGAAGATGAGTACATAAGACCACTACCAATCAAAACACAGTGAACTGACGTGGGAAATCCTTCTAAATATGTGTTGCTTTTATTGGTTTGGTCTTGGCAGGGCAGAAATTAGCTAAGCTGGAAGGGATATAGAGAGAAAGTAGACAGAGTCAGGGAGACATCATGTAGCTGCCGAATAAGGTGGAAGCCAGAATCTTACCAGTAGGCTACAGCCTTGTAGAGATACACAGATGAACAGCAATAGGTTAATTTTAGATGTAAGAGTTAGTTAATAAGAAGCCTGAGCTAATAGGCCAAGGCAGACACTATGTAGCTGCCCAAGGAGCAAGAGGTAACAAACCATGAGCTTTGTGGTAAAATATAAAATAATAGAAATGGGTTAATTTAAGATGTAAGAGCTAGCTAGAAATATGCCTGAGACATCGGTGTTGTAATTTAACATAGTTTCTATGTGTTTATTCGGCTCTGGGAAAATGAATGAGACATCTCTGCCTACAATGAACAAGTTATCTAGTAGTGTCCACCCCCAAGTGATACATCTACTGCATCTACATCTCTAAGCCATACCCAAGGCTTAGAGAACATTGCAGAAGAGGGGATGGACAGACTGTAAGAGCCAGAGGAACAGGAAGTCTTCTGTGAGATTGTGACTCCTAGAAATGGCCAGGAAGCTGCACATCCATGAAGTCTCAACAACATGGCTGACCTGAACAAGGACAACACCAATAGACATGCTAACATGGAAGGGGGAAATCTCACAAGATCCCCATCCAAACAAAGGACTACAGACAACTAAGGGATTCTGAGAGCAGGAGAAATAGTCTTCCTCAGGGAAGAGCTCCTCAGTTGGGTATCTAGTACCTAGTGACCAACCCTGAAAGCATCTACATATAAGTAATATTATATGTATTGAGCAGATTGTAGTTATGTATTTTGGGTCTCTCTCTCTCTCTCTCTCTCTCTCTCTCTCTCTCTCTCTTAAAAAAAGGCCAGAGAAAACAGGAAGATACACGGAAGGAGCTGGGGGAAGGAAAGGGAGGGTGTATGTTATGTAATTAAATTTTAATTTCAAAAAATTAAAACTCATGAAATAAATTTCAGATTTGTTACACAGGGAAAAAAAAGAGTTCGCTCTCTTTGGCACAGGCAGACGATCTGAACAGAACTGTCAATTTAATTAACCCGAAGAGACAATGCAGTGACAAATTAAGCATAAAATAGCAAATAAGCCAATAGTAATAAGAAAGAGAAAGATGATAACAAAGACCAAGGAAGAACACAGTCTAGAAAAAAAAATAAAATAAAAAAGAATAGAAAAAATTCTCCATAAGTATTTTGAATGTAGAAGATATTAGTAGTAACATATATAGCTATAATAATAACAAATAGCAAATGTCAAAATGCAATGAGAAGTCACAGAGCTAAAGAGATGGACGTTCAACAGCATTATAGAACTAATTTATGTAGAGTAATTAGATGCCCTAAATCAGAATTACTGATGTGAAGCATGGTCTAAGAACCAATGCAAGTATATATTACAATAGTTAGATATGAAGCATAACGTGGAGGCAATTGCTTGAAAGACAATTGGGATCTCTAAAGCAGACTGCCGAACAAATAGCATAGAAAATATACTGATCAACTAGAAAATATACAATATCTATTTTGTAGAATGTCATACCAGTCAAAGCACCAACCACACACACATATGTATATATGTATATGTGTATGTGTGTGTGCTATATATATATGGATATAACAAAATTATACCCACATATTTAAGAATTCAGCCAACAGCACATATGAATCCTCAATGGAGAAACAACTATAATACGAAATCCTGACTTATTGCTCAAGAATAAATTAAAATACAGAAATTAAGCATGGATATGATGAAGATATGATGAAGGAGCAGACTGATTATGAGTTCATTTAGATAAAGATCTAAGGTTCAAAAATTGTAGGAATTCTTGTTGTAGAAACTAATGTAAATGTTATAAAACCTAGCAGTATAGAAAGGATAGAATGGATGGAGATGTAGTGGGAATTGAAAACTTGCTAATTTTCTTATCTTACTTAAGAAGGAATCCATCAATATTATCTATACTAAACCTATAGTTCAATCATTGGTTAATGGCTGTGCTGCTCATGTGACTTCCGTTACTTTGCTTTATTCTTTCTTTGAAAAACATGTAAAATGGATAAATATCCAACAGGTGATTGTTCGTCCGGGAACAACTGTCAACTGAGTATTATGCTAATTTGGGGAGTTACGAAGACACTGAGAACATAGACTTTGCCTTTGAATGGCCTTCATTTTACCGACAGGGCTAAAGCCTATGATGAATTTGCTCACAAGATGGAAAGTCCCTACTGGTTTTTAAGGTATGCCTCCAGCGCGCTTGCTAATGCATTTGTGTTGTATTCCAAGGCGTCATGGCCAGCATCTGTAGCATTTCAGAGTCTCCAGAAGTGAATCAGTCATCCCCGCTGGCAAGAGGACAGAGCAAAGAAGACAGAAGTCTCTCCACTTTCACATTGTGAACAGGAAATGTAAACGAACTCGATCCTAAATTAACCAAAACTGCCAACTAAGTGAGCTTCTTAAATATACATGAATTTAAACACAGAGTTACGACGAACTAAGAAAATATCATTAGGAAACAATCATATCAACTAAGTGAGCTTCTTAAATATACACGAATTTAAACACAGAGTTACGACGAACTAAGAAAATATCATTAGAAAACACTCATATCCAGGATATGAGATTTGCGTCCAGAGTCCATGCTCTTTCCTGACATTGACAATGATGCTCGGCCCAGTTCCACCAGAGCTAGGGGTGCTGAAGAATCAATCAGATGAGCGCTCCGATGACAAATCAAAGACATGCAACTTCGTTTATGACGCTATGCTTCTAGCGCTAAGGCATGCCCTTCAGCATTCGGACGGAGCCAGAAAATGTTTGCATGTGGCTTGTGACTTCCTCGCTTCCTCAGAGACACATCTCCTTACAGCTCTAGAGTTTTAATTTTGGCCCCCAGGTTTGGAATTGTTCTTGTCAGGGTCCGCCAAGGCTCCCCTCTAGGAAGTGCCTTCTTCCTGCTCTGCTAATTCTAATCACATCTTGGGACTCCTGACCTTTGCCCAGCTCTTTTTGCTTGGAAGTTCCTCCCTGACCCCTCCCCGGACATGACTTTTGATGGTTATTCTATGTGTCTTAATTTCTCGGGAGGAGGATACCTGTGGCTTTGTCAGGATGCAACACGACCCTTTCTCATGCACATTTCCATCAAAGTAGAAGGACCAGACATCCTGGTCTGAACTTAGGTTGTCACGCAGGACCCAACTGAATTGCTAGCAGGGCTCATGGTAAGGTTTAGTGCCTCGCTAATGTGAATGAGTTCTGTGAACTTGAACTTATTGCTTACTTATTCGAGGAAACAGTTGGATTAATCACGGTCCTTTGTTCATAAAACACTGTTGTCACTGTTTCATGAATGGCACTTTGTTTTTGTTTTTGGTATTAGAATGAGCAATGCCAGTAACTTATAACTATCTTTTCCATTTCTGTTTAATTTTGAATTTCTTTCTTCACAGATGACAATTAGTCTTTTGAAGGTAGCAGATAAAGTGGATGTCTATTTAAATACAATCAAACTTATAAGAACACCAAAAAAAACCTCATTGAGGTGCCAAGGTTCCAGGTATAGTCACTCACAAAGACAGTGCCATTAGCTCTGTAATGGAGAACCGGGGAGCTGGTGTGGGGATTCCACTGGGTGTGGGTGTGACCAAGAATCAGGATGGCCGTGACTTTGACTTTACTCTGTGGTGCGACAAGGATACTGCCTGAGATGCCAGTACCCATGAAGACAAAAACAATAAAAGCTACTGCTGTGTGCTTGGTTTTATAAATCAAGAGTTGCTAAAAGGTGAGAGAAGCCTTTAACATTTTCCAATTGGAACGATTCTTCTTGTGTTCTGCAAGTCGAGGCGTCTGATCTCAGAAGCTCCCTTCCTTTGTTTTGTGCTGGCGCCGGCTCACAGGCTGCTCTCTGTATTTCTAGTCTGTGAACAACTTACTCAGACCAAGCTTTTCCTTTTCTCCAACTTAAATTTCTGATCATTTAAGAGGAATCGATAAAGGAGCCTCTGGTTTGGTGATTTAGTTATTTGTTGTTCTTAATTAGTGGAAGGATTTCTCCTGTCCCCCCATAGCTGGCCGTGGTCTTGTGTTTTTGCCTGAGCATGCCTGGGTCTGAAAAAAGAGTTTGCTCGACAAAGCACATGGACTGCTCTCTATTGCCTGAGACTACTTGTTACGTTTTTGTTTTGACACTAGTTTGCTCAGACAGGCCTTGAACTTGAGATTCTCCTCTCTTAACTTTTAAGTAGGATTATAGTCTAGGTAATCTTTCCTTGAAAATAAAAATATTAGAAACTCTGTAAAATTGGAGTTGAATTATGTCATTTGAAAAGTAGTTCATTATAAATAGTTTGAGAAGAAAAAGGTGCATGATAATCCTTAATCTGAGAAGTATTTTTTATTTTCATTTTTAAGAAGTATAGTTAATAACATTTCAGCTCTCCTTTCGTTTACATGGATAAAAGCATCTAGTTGCTTGACTGCTCAGATCATGCCTTTAGCGCCACCTAGTGTGCAATATGCTCACAGACACAAAGCCAAACTCCAGCTGAAACACTGAAAAATGTTCTTCAGACCTTTGGGGGAAGTTACAGGTAGAACCGTCTGGACCAGATTTCTTTGTGATTCAATCTTGTGGCAATACCATTTTAAAAACAAATGAAAAGAGAAAATAAGAGATTATGTCAAAGAGAAATGAGTACCAAGGCTGTGGAGGAGGAGCTGCACGGGAAGCCCGGGAAAGGGAATCAGTGTTGTTCAACATCCGCTGTGTGTCTCATTTCTGACCCTTTCCTCGACACAGAGGAAGAGATGGTGCCACTTTCTTGACAATGCTAAGATAGGCGTTGTAAGGTCCTACCAAGTCACTGTCGGCGCCAATTCTGATTCCCTGGCGTGGTTGTAACCAGGCATGGGGGGCGCTCACTTCTGAATTACCTTTTCAAGGATGGTTTACAGTAAAAATCTTGGGAACAGCATGTCCTTCCAGACCACAGGTTTGCTTTTATCTAGCGCAGCATCTCCATCAGAGCCAGACTGGACAGGTTGTCTGGTAGCCACTTATAAGTTTGGGGTGTCCTGAGCCTGGCATTGCCCAAGGAAAGATGTAAACCTGGTGTGTGCACACAGCACTGGCATCTCCACTCTACTGTGATGGGACTTGATGCAAACATGAAGTCCACGCTACCTGCCATGGCTTAAATAATAACTGTTTATATTATGATACATTTCTAGGGCTCTCTGGAATTTATTTATTCATTACATTTAGCATTTTAAATCACCAGTCACTTATAAACAATTTTTAAACAGAAATATTACTGTCTTTCTTGTTCCTGGAAACTCAAAATTTACTGTCAAATTTTAGAATCACAATATAGAGGTGAAATAGTGGCTTACAAACATGCTTTCTAAAATGAAAATCATTCTGTCTCCTCTTAGAAAGTCAGATCTGGGCTGAATCCGGGAGTCCACGTTTGTGGCATAGACCCAGATATAATGCTGATTCTGGTGTTTTGAGAACTCTTGCCTTGAGATATTAAAGAATCATCAGAAAGATAAATGAAGGCACACAGGTGACATGCCGTGTCTCTAATGATGAAAGTAGGTCATTTGTGCATGAGGTTGCTTGGAGCATTTCTTAGACTAGATGAGTGCCACACACACGGGGCTAGTGCTGTCTCGGGTAGCACAGGTAGAATATTTTCTTGTTGTTCACACAAGAAATACTGTTTGACTACTATGTGGAATAGCTGCTATTATAGTTTCGTCTTACAGCCCCGCTTTCGTTCATCCTCTGCATTATTCCTAATTCTTTAAGTGAGTCTTTATGAGCAGAGGTGGAAATCCTAGCAAACATGGATCTAAACTTTCTTATCTCTAAAACATGTCATTGAGTGTTCACACACACAGAGAGACACACACACACTCACATGCATGCACAGACACACTCACGCAAGCACATACACACACACATGGACACACACACACAAATCCATAAAGGCTAGTTAAAGAAAACCTCATAGTCTGCTTATTTTACAGATTCACGAAATTCCTAAAAGCTGATTGAATAAAGTCCCATAGCATCCTCATTTTACAGGTGGGAAAGCTAGTAGGAAGAAGCCGAGTGATTTGCCAAGAGCCACAGAAGTAGGAAGTATTGGGCTGGGGCTTCAATCTAGATTTCTGTCGCCTGCCTTCTAATTTATCCAGTGCTGTCTTACAGTTGACTTCCCACGAAGATTGTAGAAACATTGAGGTCCCCTGACGCATTCTGGATATAATTTTTGATGAAATGTGATTTACACATATATTTTCAGAACAAAAGAATCTCCTCTTGTTTATCCACGGTACACCTGCAGCAAGGAGAAAACTAACATACATATGATGTCGTTAAAAATGCCCCAAAGGAAAAGACAAGGGTCCTGTCTTCAAAATGGGGCAGTATTTGTAATAAACAGAGCCAAGAATTATAAGCTAAATTATAAGCCATTGTAACTCTGGCCTCTGAGGTGTGCACACTGAATTGTCTTAGCAGTTTTCAGAATGCCCCGTGGAAGGTGGGAAAGGAGCCATGGAGCAGGCTCAACTATATGGACACAGTTCTCTGTGGATTCTGAAAGAGACTTAGGGACCACACCTTTGGTTTCTTGTTCCCAAGTACGATGCCAACCATTGCTTTAGGCTTCCTGCCTTTCCCAGAGACGTCTCTAGAGCTGTATTTTCCAGGGCACCCAGACCCTGTCTCGCTTTCAATAAGTGTTCAGTAACAACAATAACACAGAAGTGACTGTTTATTCAGATGGAAATTAGCATGGGTGTGATAACATTTGAGATTTGTTTCCCACTCCCAAGACCGTAAGGAGGCTTATGCAACAAGGGAGAGAACACATTTCCGTGGCAGTGCCTACCTTTTGGGGTGGGTGTTGTTTTTGAATGTTCTCCCATGTGTTAGTTCACTAGTTAGACAACATGGATGCAGTGAGTAGGGCTCATTTATTTCATCTTTATACATGAAGATCAAAGAAACCAATTGACTAACTTACCACTGTAGTAGACTGAGTTTGTGTGAATTTGAACCTGCCTCTTGATCCATTTTTACAATATTCTTAGCCACACAGAAGGGTGCAGGCTCTCCTCTGGCTGCATCTCCGAGAGTCTTGTGGTCTGCAGTGTGTTACAGTGCACACAGGAACTTGGATTTTACTGCCTGCTGCTTGCCTGGGCATGGTAGTAGTCATATGAGCTATCCATGTCCCAAATCCTGCATTAGTGAGCGGCTATGACATGACTGGAGTTGGAGCAGCTTGGAGCCCAGGAAGGATTCGATGGTGGATTTATCTGGAGAGGGGCGGGTGTGCTGAACACACAGAACTGAGGACATCATCATGACTAGACGTTGTCACCTGCTTCTCTGGAGGCCGGTTTCTCTCCAGCTGCTGGCTTGCCTTTCTGGGCTGTAGGTCAGGCACGAGGTGCTGACACATACGCAGCTCTTTAGGAGAGGACGGGACCTTCAGCCCAGTCACAATCCTGAAGATCTAGTCAGGATTCTCATTCTTCTGAGACTGTGACCCGGAGGCTTAGATACTGGAATATCCCCTTTTGGGTGACTGGACTTCAGGACAAAGGTCATAAAATTGACTCCATTCACACCAAGTGACTGGAGAGACACATTTATTTATTTATTTATTTATTTATTTATTTATTTATTTATTGTCAGGGAAGGGCATTGTTTCAAATAGAGACTGTATTCTAGATTTGTACTGTGAGATTTTTTTTTTTGGCAAATACTTTGGTTTACTTTTTAGATTGTATCTTAATTACAAGATTTCTCTGTTCCCTTTCCTCCCTCCTAAATCTCCCTTATGCCCTCTCCTGGTCTCCTTCAAATTCATGCCTCTTCTGTCATCAATTGCTATTACATGCGTGTATGTGTTTGTATATACAATGTATATTCCTAAATGTAAGTGTTGAGTCCACACAATGTTCCTTCATGTATGTCTTTGATCATTTGGCACTGGAGACTAATTGGTATGCTCCTCCCTGAGGATGGACCCCTCTCCTATGTCAGCACTCCTTAGTTGCCTGCAGCTCTATGTGTAGGGTTGAGGTCTCATGGCTTTTCCCTGTCCAGTTTGGCATGTTCATTGGTGTCCTCTCTGTTCTGCTCCTGCTTAGGAGCAGATGATGGTGAGACTTTAAGAGAATAGCTTCTAGTGTTATTAAGAGACACAATCTCCCAGAAAACTCCCTGAATCTCTGGCTCTTATAGTCTTTCTGACCCCTGTTCTTCAATGTTCCCTGAGCCTTGTGTGTAGGAGTGCTTTGTAGACATACCCATTGGGAATGGGCTCAACAACTGCATTCTGATTTTTGTGGTTTTCTGCAGTCGTTTCTGTTGCAAAGAGAAATTTCCTTGATGAGGGGTGAAGAATGGATGTCTGTAGATTTTTTTTGTCTGTAGATTTTTGTTAGGGATTGTGCTGGTTTAGTAAATTAGTGGTTGTAGGTTCTCCTGCAATTGCAATGATTTCATAGCACTGAGGAGTCAGCTGGGTCTCCAGGACCAGGCATTGTCTTCCTCTTGCTCACAGGATCTTAAGTCCAATTAGAGAACTGTTTGTCACTGCCAAAGAATTTGAATCTATAAATTGTGAGTATTATATTGGCTTTTCTTTGAAGAAGACACTAGAAAATGGAAAGATCTCCCATGCTCTTGGGTAGGTAAAATTAACATAGTAAAAATGGTGATCTTACCAAAAGCAATTTACACATTCAATGCAATGCCCATCAAAATCCTACCAAAATTCTTCACAGACATCAAAAGAAAAATATTCAACTTTGTATATATATTTGAGAATTTTTTAAAAAAAATTATATACAGCTTTAATGGAGAAATAGACTTACAGAACCACCTTTCCTGCGGAGACCAGGAAAGCGAAGCAGCAGCTGGGAGCACGCTCACCAAATTTATAGGCAAACATTAGCCCGAGGTGAACATGCCCCCTAAGGGGCGGGACTTATCCCTGCAAACCATGATAGCCAAAACAATCCTGTACAATAAGGGAACTTCTGGAGCCATCACAATCCCTGACTTCAAACTCTACTACAGAGCTACAGCACTGAAAACAGTCTGGTATTGGCATAAGAACAGACAGGAGGACCAATGGAACCAAATAGAAGACCCACACCTATAAACACCTGATTTTTACAAAGAAGCAAAATATATAAAATGGAAAATAAAACATATTTAACAAATGGTGCTGGCATAATTGGATATCAACATGTAGAAGAAAGAATAGATCCATATTTATTCTTCTACATAGATCTATATCATATAAGAAAGAATAGATCCATATCTATCACCATGCACAAAACTCAAGTCCAAATGGATAAACATCTCAACATAAAACCAACCACACTGAACCTCAAAGAAGAGAAAGTAGGAAATACACTTGATCACATTGGCACAGGAGACCACTTCCTAAATATAATCCCAGTAGCATAGACACTGAGAGTACCAATTAAATAAATATGATCTCCTGAAACTCAGAAGCCTCTGTAAAGCAAAGGACAAAACGGCAGCCTACAGATGGGAAAAGATCTTTATCAACCCCACATCAGACAGAGGGCTGATCTCCAAAATATACAAAGAACTCAAGAAATTGTCATCAAAAGAACAAATAAGCCAATAAAAAATGGACTACACACCTAAACAGAGAACTCCCAACAGAGGAATCTAAAATGGCTGAAAGACACTTAAGGAAATGTTCAACATCCTTAGTCATCAGAGAAATGAAAATCAAAACAACTCTGAGATTCCATCTTATACCTGGAAAAATGGCCAAGATCAAAAATACTGATGACAACTTATGCAGGAGAGGATGTGGGGTAAAGGGTACACTCCTGCATTGCTGGTAGGAGTGCAAACTGGTATAGCTGATTTGGATATCAGTATGGCAATTTATTAGAAAATTAGGAAACAACCTTCCTCAAGATCCAGCAATACCACTTTTGGGTATATACTCCAAAGATGCTCAATCATACCACAAGGGCATGTGCTCAACGATGTTCATAGCAGCACTGTTTGTCACAGCCAGAACCTGGAAACAACCAAATGCCCTTTGACCAAAGAATGGATAAGGAAAATGTGGTACAGTTACATAATGGAGCACTATCAGCAGAAAAAAATAATGACATCTTGAATTTTGCAGGCAAATGGATGGAACTAGAAAATATCATTTTGAATGAGGTAACCCAGACTCAGAAAGATAAATATCATATGTACTCACTCATAAGTGTCTTTTAGACATAAAGCAAAGAAAACCAGCCTACAATTCACAATCCCAGAGAACCCAGACAACAAAGAGGACCCCAAGAAAGACGTACATGGATCTAATAAACATGGGAAGTAGAAAAAGACAAGATCTCCTGAGTAAATTGGGAGCATGGGGACCGTGGTAGAGGTTAGAAGGGGAGGCGAGAGGAAAGGAGGGGAATGGAGAAAAATATATAGCTCAATAAAAACAATTAAAAAATTAAATAAGAGCCGGGCGGTGGTGGCGCACGCCTTTAATCCCAGCACTCAGGAGGCAGAGGCAGGCGGATATCTGGGAGTTCGAGGCCAGCCTGGTCTACAAAAGCTAGTTCCGGGACAGGCACCAAAGCTACAGAGAAACCCTGTCTTGAAAAACCAAATAAATAAATAAATAAAATAAGAAAAATTGGCCTTTCTATTAGATATATGTCTTTAATTGCAAAGTTTTACGTAGTTTCAGGGCTCTATTACATTTAATTGCTTCATGGGCAGTTAATGTAATGGTTAATTTTATTTATTTTATTGTTTTTTATTTCATTTATTTGTTGGAAATTTAAAACATGTAGATGGTTTATCTTGATTCTGTCTACTCCCAACTCCCACTTGACATGTGCATCTAAGTGGTCCATGCATTTTCAAGACTCACGACTTCTTGCTAACTCAGAGACTCTCTCTGAAGGCCTGGGTGAAGGAACAGGTGGGTCAAGTCCACGTCTGATTCCTCCCACCTAGGTGTGTATAACGGCGAATTTGTGTGTCAGCTTGACTGAGATATCCAAATACCCTAACAAAGCATCATTTCTGATGTGTGTGTGGGAATGTTTCTGCGATAGATTAGCATTTGAATCAGACTTAGTAAAAAATCTGTACTCATGAGTAGGGATGAGCTTCATCCAATCCATTGAAGAGAGAATACAATGGAGGAGGGAGGACAAATTCACTCTCCTTGACCTGGGACATCCATTTTCTCCTGGTCCTGAACCTCAGCGTTTCTAGTTCTTAAGACTTTAGACTCTGATTCTTAAGCCAGGAGCCACACCCTGTTCCCTGGACTTTCAGCCCTTTGGATTCAAGATTGAATTATACCATTGGCCTCCCTGGTTCTCTAGTTTATGTCTTGGGTTTCTCAGCCTCATAGTTGCAGAAACCAATTTCTATAATAAATCCCTTCTAATATATTTATGTGTATTAACTGTTTCTCTGACTAATATAGTTCAATATTTCACCAGTATCTTAAATTCAATAGACAAAACCCAAGCCATCATCTTCCTCAAGCATGTTCTTTCTGTGTATCTCAACTGATGATAGTTCTGTTTTCAGCTGTCTCAGGGAGAAGCATGACGACTCCTTCTCTACCTCTAGACTAGCTTAACAAAATTATCACCCAGGCTGTTGATTCTAGCTATCATCTGTCAAATATTTCTAACTCTCTCATTTCCTATTGTCACTATCTTCGTCCTGGTTTTCACCGTTCTTAGATTTCACCTTTCTTTTCTTTTTTTTTTTTTTCGAGACAGGGTTTCTCTGTAGCTTTGGAGCCTGTCCTGGCACTAGCTCTTGTAGACCAGGCTGGCCTCGAACTCACAGAGATCCACCTGCCTCTGCCTCCCGAGTGCTGGGATTAAAGACGTGCGCCACCACCGCCCGGCAGATTTCACCTTTTTTGCATTGTTACTAAGGAATTTTCACAGTGCAATTCATTTTCCAGTTAAAATTCTGGTGGCCTGCCTCCCTCCCTCCCTCCCTTCTTCCCTACCTTTCCTTCCCTATCTTCTATCTTTCCTTTCTTTATGGAATATGAATTTTGAAAATCGTTCTTGTGACCCTGTCTCCTCCTTTATTGTTGTCTAGACTTACATGTTGTGCCGGATCCCTTTCTGTTTCCTTTTGAAATTCCAGCATCTGATTGTGTTGAACTGGACAGAATCCTAAACAGTATAATGCCTCGTTTCCCCAAACCTTAACATGGGTCTATAGATTCCTCTTCGTTTCAGAGTTAGCTAATTAATGACAGTATGTTGGCTATGCTGGGTGATTACCGCTGACAGCACCCTATTCTTCTCGCTATTGTCTGTAAACTGAGTCTTAGTTGTGTATTGATTGAGGTTCTTCCAAAGGCGGAATCACTTTGTGCTGGAATATTTACTCTTGATCACAAAAGTCACCCTGGATAGACTGTGATTGTCGGGAGTGGCATAATTATTCTTGGGAAAAAATGACATCCAAGAGTGAGGGCTGTAACTCAGTGGTAGAGCACTTGTGTAGGACACACAGGAACCTGGCTTTGACTCACAGTACCGCCCCCATATAGTTCCATGGTTAGTGGGTGTAACTGGCCATGGACACAGCCTTAGAGAGGAACACCTTCCTGGGGGGATTTCAGAGCTAGTCTTCAGAGCGTCACTTGGGGATATGTGTCACCTGGAAGAGGGAGCTTTTTTCACCCATTCTCCTCAGTGAATGGTCAGATGGATTTATTAGGCTCTGAGATGTGGAGAACACATAGTTTTAGTGTCAAGGGAAGGAAAAAAGCCACACACTAGCCTGATCTTACAGACAGAGGAAGGAAGAATAGCCAGGGGAGGGTGAGTTAAGGAAGGCTGGTGGGGTTTGAGGGGCTGTGTCAGAAAGGCCTGATCAGAAGATGCAGAAGCTTCTCTTGGAATGAAGGTTCAGGTTAAGGCTAAGATGGCAATGGCTGGTATGGCGAAGAGTAGAAACATGCCAGTCAGATAAACAGTGGATTAGCAGGTCCATATTCTAAGTCTGGAGCTCCCATACACTAGCAGTGTGTTTGTCTGAGTTGCATATTTCTCTGGGCTTCTTACAAAGTGTTATCATTGTTTTAGTAAGGGAAGTTTTACTACACTGCACTACCATTAGCAGAACTATAGCATGCAATGACATAGTTGAACAGAGCTATAGCATGCAATGATACAGTTGATAAAGAGCTATAGCATGCAATGGCACAGTTGATATAGAGCTATAGCATGCAGTGATACAGTTGATACAGAGCTATAGCATGCAATGATACAGTTGATAAAGAGCTATAGCATGCAATGGCACAGTTGATACAGAGCTATAGCATGCAGTGATACAGTTGATACAGAGCTATAGCATGCAATGGCACAGTTGATACAGAGCTATAGCATGCAATGGCACAGTTGATACAGAGCTATAGCATGCAGTGGTACAGTTGATACAGAGCTATAGCATGCAGTGGTACAGTTGATACAGAGCTATAGCATGCAGTGGTACAGTTGATACAGAGCTATAGCATGCAGTGGTACAGTTGATACAGAGCTATAGCATGCAGTGGTACAGTTGATACAGAGCTATAGTATGCAGTGGTACAGTTGATAAAGAGCTATAGCATGCAATGGTACAGTTGATATAGAGATATAGCATTCAATGGTATAGTTGATATAGAGCTATAGCATGCACTGGTATAGTTGATCCAGAACTATAGCATGCAATATTATAGAACTGTAGCATGCAGTGGTATAGTTGATACAAAAGAGCTAGAGAATTTCTGAGTTTCTTCTGGGGTGCCCTGCATGGCTGGAGACAGGGTTCAGCAGCTAGGAACACTTGTTGCTTTTGCAGAGAACCTTGGTTCTATGTGGGGTCTATTTCCAGCACCTACATGATAGCTCTAGTTCCAGGAGTTGGTCTCAGTGATCACATGATATACACTCACTTACATGTAGGCAAAATACTCATGCACATAAAATAAATCTAAAAAGGTCTAGGATAATTTTTTTGTCATGAAAAAGTTGATTATAAAAGAATTTGATCATTAATTTCATTATGGCTGGTTCTATTTTTCACAAGAAAGTGGGCAGTTGATATTGGGTTTATGTTTTCATTATGTTATTATATTTTGTCTTTAAAAGTACTTCTAAAAGAATTGTTTACAAAACCCAAGTATAATTATTTTTAGGGTAACTTATTTTAAATGATTTTTAAAACACAATATTTAGAAAGTTGTAAAAATGAAACTACACTTTAAAGCTCACTGCTTATTATGTTCTGTGCGGGTGGAGGTTTTAATCAGGAAAGGAAAGCGAGTTTGAGGAAGAGGACACAGCGTTTTTCTTCTGGGCAGAGCCTCAGTGTGCTTTTCCTAGGATGGAGCAGTCCATCTCAAATGTGAAGTTATTTTGTATCTGCGGTTGGCAACGTATCGAGATAAATTCCCACTAGATCTGATTATAGCGAGTCCTTGGACAGATGCTTATCTCTTATTAATAGTGTTTTCATCCACACTAATTATGTGGTTGTATGACATAGCCTCGCAGATCATATCACGCTCTGGTGAAGCCTAACTGACTTAATCCGATGATTTCCCAGATGAATTTGGGGATAGTCCCCAGGATAGAGTCCAGAGACTCAGCTGATGTTATTGGGAAAACGGTTCTTACGGTCAATCCAGGAACATGTCATCGGATTTCTTGTACAGATTCGTTTCTAGGAGGTGGAACCTGATCCTTCTGTGGTTTCCCTTTGGCTCTGAGAGTTCTTGCGATGTGCTGTCTGTTTATAGCCAAAGGCACATGCCGAGGTGTCGGACTCTGCAGTTGTTTAGATACCTCTTCTAGGGCCTACACACATGCAGCCCAGTTTGCATTTTATGTTTGCTCATTTTTCTTTATGTTTCTGTTTCACTGTTACTAGCAGAAGCAGTTACAGACTCCAGATTGTTCCCATGAACCCTAGCGGACAGGAGAGAGAGCCCTGCCCACTGAGCTTTGCTGAGGCGGCAACAGTCTCATCCACTGCTGTCCCAGGAGCTGTGGAGCAGAAGCAGCCACAGCTCTAGGTGCTGGTGAGAACACGGGCATGAAAACTCATGGGCAAAAGGAGTCTCATTGAGAATCTCTGACATGGGTCTGGAGAGATGACTGAGTGGGTAAGAGCATTTGTTCTTGCAGAGGAAGGACCTAGGGTTCAGTTCCTAGCACACACATGGTGGCTCACAACCATCTGACTCCAGTTCCAGGGCATCTGATGAGGACACCAGGCACAGCTGTGGTGCACATACAAAGCCAAACACGTACACATAAAATGATGCTTTTAAAAATGCTTAAAGCCAGGAGTAGTGTTACACACCTTTAATTCTAAAAGTCACAAGGCAGAGGTAGGTGGACCTCTGTTAATTCAAGGCCAGCCTGATCTACAAAACAAGTTCTGGATAGCTAGGGCTGTTACTCAGAGAAATACTGTCTTGAAAAAAAAACTAAAAGGAAAGAAGAAGAAGGAGAAGAAGAAGAAGAAGAAGAAGAAGAAGAAGAAGAAGAAGAAGAAGAAGAAGAAGAAGAAGAAGAAGAAGAAAATCCTGTAATTCTGAAATTCTCTTGATTCCCTCAAGCGATGAGAGTCCAAGGAAAAGAATGCCAAGGCTCCAGGTCCTCTTCCACTATAGACTTGTGAGTATTAAATAATTTAGCTGTTAGGCTGTGAGCTTTAAGTCTTAACCAGTCCCTGCTCGCTCTCACCAGTCTGTGTAACTAGTATTAAGGAAAAGTACTTCTTTGGCATGGTTTCTCTTTTACCCACCTCTTCTCCATGGGGACCAAGTTATCAACATTAAAGTGGAATTGAAAGTTTACCTGGGCTGTGAACTGCAAAGGTGCTGCCCACCAAGCCTGATGACCTGAGTTTGATACTTGGAGCCCTCTGGGTCGAAGGAGGAAGCTGTCTTCTGAGCTCCACACCCCGCCTGTGCATTCATATCAACTCCACACCTCAACAACAAACAAATAAACGTAGAAAGTGTAAAGTTAATATTTTTAGTTCTATTATTTTATAGCCAACCCATGAAGAGGTAAGTGTTTGTTTACTAGTGGTAAGTAAAAGTCTAATTTTGTTTTCTTTTTCAGGATGTGCTTTGGGGGCTTCATGTGAAAAACCAGGGGATTATGAATGGAAAATGACTGTACAGCCGCATGTGTGAGACCCGTTTTAAAGGGACTTGGGGTGGAGCATCCTGGAGTTGTGCTGGTACATTAATACAATCAAAAAGGGTTCTCTTTTTTTCCCCTCTCATCCCTGGTACTGGAGATTATACCCAGGCCTCTCATCACATTCGTGACCTAGAAGTTCTTGCTTTCTGAGCCCGAGTCTAGCTTTGGAGTTCAACTGTCATTGAACTTTCCCTACCTCCCTGCCACACCAGGAACTCTAGCTTGGAACCTTCCTTTTGCACACAATAGTTGATCGATACATTTCCTAGAACCATAAATGCAAACTCCACTGATGGTGTGCTTTATTTACAAATCTGTTTTTTAAATATTAATTAATTAATTTATTATGTATACAATATTCTGTCTGTGTGTATGCCTTCAGGCCAGAAGAGGGAACCAGACCCCATTACAGATGGTTGTGAGCCACCATGTGGTTGCTGGGAATTGAACTCAGGACCTTTGGAAGAGCAGGCAATGCTCTTAACCTCTGAGCCATCTCTCCAGCCCCCTACAAATCTGTTTTGAGTGTGACTAGTCTGGGCTGTTCATGCTGGACTCACTTAGCTGTCAGCCAGTTCCCAACAACCGGAGAAACTTTCTTCTTGGTGGGTGGTGCTGGGCCTGAGCCCAAGGCTGCACAGGTACTAACCACACCCTACCACTGAGCTCCAGACTCTAGTGATACCTCTGTGAAAGGGAAGGCTTCCTCCTGTTGAGTGAATTAATCAAAGACTTGCTAGGAAGACTAAAGTCACCGCCACAGAATTCTGTGGGCCTGAGACTGTATCGCCTTTGGCTCTGTCAGAGGATTTATAGTCCCTAAGGGATCTCTTGACTTTGGCAAGTGCTTCCTGTCTGTTGAATGACACATTCCTCTGGCAGTGGGGTAGGTGGAGTGGGAGTATTCCTGTACATTTTGCTCAGCTTGGACATTGCCAAGAAACCTAAAGTCTTTGCTTTCGAAAGCACACAACTTAGCTTTGCAAACCCTAGAGGAAAAGGAGGAGAAAGTCACGCAAGACCCAGAGGGAAGGCAGGGAGTTGGGAGGAAGGGGCCTTCCCTTCTCTCTTCTTCCTTTATCTCATTTCAGACTGTAAATCTCTCCTCCGCCTCCGTTTTGGATTGCCTGCTGTGCCCAGATGCCCTGCAGACACGTTTTGGCTGAAGTAGGCTGACTAAATCTGAAGATGCCCCAAGGGAGAACGCAGTCCTGAGTCTCCCCCTGGTGGGCATTTGCTGTGCACACTGCTCCGTCAAATTAAGGAAGGAAGGAACTTCAGAAATACAAATATAAAAACATATCATATGCACAGTAAAAAATATTTCAGGATACCACCACGGTACATTAGTATTTTCTTTTTTTTTTGCCAAAAAACCTTGT